>NC_142351.1:55637624-55822624 GCF_059441175.1 Urocampus carinirostris | reverse complement strand
GTAATTTTTTTTGCCAGCCCTTTAAAAAAGATTTTTGATTTTCGGGGACCCATAGCAGCAAGATGTCAGCTCCCTGCAGGTGAACCCCATGTTATAGAAAATAAACGCAAATTTCTCGACTTAACAGTAAATGTCCCTTTTAATGTTAGACCCATCTCTCATCTCCTCATCTCATCAGCCGTACCGCTTATCCTCATTAGGGTCGCGGGGGGGCTGGAGCCCATCCCAGCCATCTCCGGGCGGTGGGCAGGGGACACCCTGAACTGGTTGCCAGCCAATCGCAGGGCACACAGGGACAGACAACGCATTCGCTCATTCACACCTAGGGACAATTTGGACCGACCAATCCACCTGAAATGCATGTCTTTGGAATGTGGGAGGAAACCGGAGTGCCCGGAGGAAAACCCAGTCAAGCACGGGGAGAACATACAAACTCCGCACAGGAAGTCTGGAGCTGGATTTGAACCCACGACAGGTTCCCATGACATGAACTGTGCCGCACAAGCGCTAACCACTGCGCTGCCGTGCAACATTATTTTATATTCATGAACTAAAATAAAAAAGAATGTGGATTATATATATATATGGGCAGCACGGCGGCGCAGTGGTTAGCGCGTGTGCGGCACAGTTCTGAGGTCGTGGGAACCTCAAGAGTGGGTTCAAATCCAGCTCCCGGCCTTACTGTGTGGAGTTTGTATGTTCTCCCCGTGCTTGCGTTGGTTTCCAAAGGCCACTCGGGTTTCCTCCCACATTCCAAAAACATGCATTTCAGGTGAATTGGCCGGTCCAAATTGTCGCTAGGTGTGACTGAGCGAGTGAGTTGTCTGTCCCCGTGTGCCCTGCGATTGGCTGGCAACCAGTCCAGGGTGTCCCCTGCCCGATGATTGCTGGGATGGGCTCCAGCATCCCCGTGACCCTACTGAGGATAAGCGGTGCAGCTGATGAGATTATATATATATATATATATATATATATATATATATATATATATATAAATATATATATATATGTAAAAAGAAAGGTTAAACCTTTATGTTTACACTTTCTTCTAAAATTTTTTAAACAAATGATTTTTGGGGGGAAACATATTTTTTAACGTGACCTGTACATTTTTTTTAGTGTCACTTAGGGTTAACTGGTATGCCTTATAGAATTTAACTTGAGGTTATGACCTTTATTTTTTACACTTATATGATAAAATCCCTGAAGAAAATCTGATTTTTTGGTGGGGAAAGGTATGATTACTTTAGCCTTATCTGTACAATTTTTGTCAGTCTCTGTTTATGCCTCGCAGATTTTAGACCTTTTTTTAACATGCATTTAATACAATTCCCAAAGTTAAAAAACTGGAGAGGAAAACTACAATTTCCTATTCTCACCTGCACACATAGTCACTTAGGTGACAGGTATGCAATAGCTACATGCCATTTTTTTCAGAGTAATCCAGACTCATTGTTTGCTCCTCGGCAAGTTATCTACTGGTGCTGTTGAGGACAAAATCAACAATCACAAAACCAAAATACACGTACAGTGTCCAAATCAGAGCTAGAACAAAGCTCCCTGGCAGCAATGCGGCAACTGGTTGATTACTTGGAACCAAACTCCTCTCGCATCAAATTCTTCAAAGAGATTTTGTTGTCCCCATTTAATGCACCGCAAGAAGAAAGGACTTCAAAACAACAATCCTCTCACTTTGTACTTTGACCACACGCCTCCTTGTGCCAGAATAGTTCCCACATAAACTACTTGAGCAAGGGGGAAGATGCTGTGGGAGCGAGTACAGGTTGGGAGGAAGAAGATGCCTTTTACCAGGGGGAGAAAAGAATAACAGACGGCTATTTGGTAAGATCTGGAGCGCCTGCCGATATGCAGGATCATCATGAAGCCAGATAAGAGAGAAGAAAAGGGGGAGGGGGCTTCTGGTAGCCAATCTGCTCTCCATCTCTTCTTTTTCTCTCTCCTCAAGCAGCTCCACATCCCGGGGGCTGCAGGCTGAATCAGTAATGAGTGTTTGTGGTGCGCAGCATGGTGGGGTGTGGCAGCCTTTGACACTTTACACAGCAACTTCATCATAAACAGTTGGAGGGAACAATTAGCAGGTAGACACATTCTTCGCTCTCACTTCTTGATGAAAATCACAACAAATACGAAGACTTCAATGCAAAGGCGTTAGTTTGGTCTTGGCATAGGGAGATAGAATATTTTTGAAGTGATCATATAATATCGATGGGGAAAAACGATGATTGCTCGATAATGGTGGGGACAGGTCCCCTCCTCCATGCCAAAACTGCATTTTTGGTTGGAGGGTCCAGTTAGCAGGTAGACACCAACCACTCTCTCACTTCTTGATGAAAATTAAGTCAACAATTCTGGAGATTTCTAAAGTAGAGATTTCAGTTCCCTGCACAGGACAAAATATTTTCTCAGAGAAGTTTTTCCTTTTTTCGATCAGGTTCTTTTTCTCCTGATAGTGATTTTCGAGAGTAGAAAAAAGAAACCGTGGTGGTGAAAAGCCACGAAAACAAAGGTTTTTCCTCTTCAAGCCATAAAACGGAATGACATCTATAGTCAATGTTCCATTGATGCTTGGAAATTACACAAAATGACACAGATGTGCATCAATCTATCAATATTTCCAACAATGTGTGCAGATGACATACAAGATCAAATGGTCCAATAAAAACATAGGTTTGGTAATGGGATTAGTGGAGAGTCTGGGGATATAGCTCATTTTTAAAAGGGATTACATAATATTGGTAGGGACCAAATAATAATTGATTGATATTGTTGGGCACATATCGCTTTTATTTTTAAATTGAGCACATATTCGTGGGGATATAACAATGAGTCCTCGATACCGGTGGGGACATATCCCCCGACGTCCATGCCAAAACTAAGACATCCATACTAACAGAACCACAGTTGCACTGAAATGGCTCAAATGTGCCACGCTCAAAACCTAGTTACTTCTTGGAGAAAAAATAAGAAGGAAACTTCACCAGCCCAGCATTCATCAACATCCGATTATGTAACGCTAGCGCTGCTTGATGGCAACGTTATCTTCAACACCGCCAAAACCACGCGGAAGTGTTTTGACACGCACTCAAAAAAAACTCAATTAATGACAAAATAAGTTTAACAACCACTTGTTGGATTGACTTGGCCAAAAATAAAAAAGAGGAAATAAATAAAATAAGAAGATAAAAATACAGCACTTACCCCTCTTCCCATGGCTAATATGGCGACTATTCCGTTTTAGATTGAAACAAATCACAATTAAGAAGTCCACCTTTGACTAAAATGTAACGAAACACATTAAAACGTATTTTAATGTTTTATTTAGTTTTTGATATAATTTTATTTTCCTTTCCAATATGTCCCACACGTGTCGCCTTTCTCTGCGAACTCGAAAGCCGCCGCGCTGAGGGTCTCATACTTATAGACGGCGTTCCTTCCATTGTGACGTCACATCACTTGCCATGACAACACCACGGATGAGGGCGGGGCGTCCTCATTTATTGGACCTTTTTTTCTTCCTCCTTTCTCTAATCGCTCCATCCATATCCTTGCCTTGCAACACAGAATAGACCTCATTCATCTAACTTGGGAATCACAGTTCAGCACTTTCATGTGTTTCTTTCTTAAACAAATTGAATGCATGTAAAAATATGTTTATCGTGTGATGATCTAGCAAAGGCGCACACAACAACAGTCATTCGCTTGTCAGCTGGTGTGCATGGCGCTTTGCGTGCTTGTTTCCAAATTCTTGTTCACACTTTGCTGAGCAATTTTGTAGGGAAAAATAGCATCAAGTGAAATTTGTCATTCACACATAGGCCCTTTTGGCTTGTATGGGATTTTCCCCACTTGTACAGAGACTGGCCCCTTTTGGCTGTGGGGCCCCGCTTGGCACAAGAGAACCTCTCCCCTCCTAATGAGTTGAGACCCAGTTCATTGTTAATTCTCTGGAGAACCTGATGACTGAGGATGCCGAAAGCTGTAAAGCTGAAAGCCATTGACGTTCAGTAAGGTTTGTGTCTGCAGAGAGGAAAGTAATATATAAACTGTTGCCAGGGGTGTTACCAGAGGTGGGGCAGGGGTGGGAAGTGCCCACCCATAGATGTGCTCTGCCCACCCAAAGAAAAGTGGATGAAGAGAAAAATCAAACAGAAGGGAGAAAAGGTAAAAGGAAAATTAAGAAAAAAAGAAGGAAAGGCTGAAAAAATAAGTTTAAAAAACTAGTGAAAAAATAAATAGAAAATAATGCTTTCTATTTATCTATCTGCCCTTGTCATGTACCTCGAAAGGGGTGACTGACAGCAAAAACAAAAACAATGAAAGGAAAAAAGGAAAAAGTAGCGAAAAACACTTAAAAATTGACCATGGCCAACCCAAATGCCCGAACATCCAAACAAATTAAGCACTTAGGCACCAAAGTTGGTCATGCTTTGTCCATCCAGATGAAACGGGACACAAAAAACCGTCTATGTCACTCGGGTCAGGGTGACACAACACACTCTTCTGTTCAACAGTAGGGCCCGACAGCTTTCACTGGTTTACCCCTGCCGCATCATACAGGTGCCTTTCCCATTTGTTAGAACACGTCCAAACATCCCACTATCTTTTTACAACACCTCTCCACTCATTCCTATCACCAGCAAGAGCTCTAGCGTCCACTAGATTTTGACCTCTTTCCTCCAGTGCACTCATAACACCATCCATCCACGTCAATCGCGGCCTTCCTCTTGGTCTCCCTCCATTTACTTCTGCTCTTTAGATCCTCTTCAACATTCGCTTCTCATCCATCCTCTCAATGTGTCCAAACCAACCGAGTACTCTCTTATCCATGCGCTTGCTCCAAAAATAGGGTAAAAAGGGGAAAAAACAAAAGAGAAAAAAATCAGAAAAAAAGGAAGAAAATGAAAGATAGAGATTAAATTAAATACTATGAACTTACATTTTGTTTCATTTAAAAATATCTATCGATAATTCAACTAAATTCTAATAGCATTTTTTTTAAGTCCCTGTAAACTTTTATCTCATTTAAACTTTGAACCTTTTTATATGTACATACATGTAAACTTTTTTCGGGGGGGAATAATATTAGTTGCGCCCCCCATGCATTTGATATGTCCCTCCCGCTACTGATGTCCGGTGATGCCACTGCCTGTAACATTGAAGAAAAACAACATTTGATTGTCTTACCTTAAAGGTGGGATATGTCATTTGATGTGTCTTAAAAAGGTTGAAAGTAGAATTATTATTTCTTAAAGGGACAGTGTGTAATATTTAGTGCTTCCTAGTGAGGCAAAAAACTTTCATTCAGTAAAAAAAAAAAAACAAACATTGATTTAAATTCTAGGCAAAAATACATGGAGTATGATACCAATGTTATATTTTGTAAAGTAGCAGAGACGCAAAACTTTTATTTCTCTTACACTGTGGAATACCCATTTAAGTCAGCATCATGTTTGTCCGGCATCCTGCCGCCAGGCTGTGGCGGCTATTACTGACCATAGCTTGTACCAGACAGCACAGTGCCATCAATATAACACATTGGGGCTTTAAATACGAAATGTGTTATCAGTGCCTAACTGAGTCAAAGAGCCATTGTAATTTTGTCACCTAATGCTTGTCATTGCAATTTTTGTAAGTGTAGCAAGAAAATGGTAAAAGTAAGAAAAGGCCTGTTTCAAATAAAGTCCTAACGCCAATCCAAAACCCAAAAAAGATTAAAAAGAAAGAGTTATTGGAGCTCTTCGAAGATATGCATGTACTCAGAAATTATCTGATTGAGGATGCGATCATGGCTTGAAGCCAGGAAACGGCGGCAAAGACTAAAACATTTTCTTATTCCGGAATGTGCACCTTTAGAGCCCCAGTGTGTAATTTTTCACCACTAGATAGCACTGTATTGTCTAATGTGCAGGGTTGGGTAGGGTTACTTTAACTGGATTACTTTCAATTACTTTTGGACTACTCCAATACCAAATATGCTGATAAAAGACAAAAGAAACTAAATATGAATTAAATTACTAAATTTTAAACGCAACACATGGAACGGCAAAAATGATGCAAAAATGATGTTGGCAAGCTGTTTGGATTTATTCTCATTTTGTTTCTGTCGCATTTTATGTTAGTTTTGCCGGAGATCAAAGCCAGGAGAGAAAGCTTACCATGTGTTGTGAGTCATAATTTTATTCATATTTAGTTTCTTTTGTCTTTTATTAGCATATTTGGTATTGGAGTAATCCAAAAGTAATTGAAAGTAATCCAGTTAAAGTAACCCTACCCAACCCTGCTAATGTGAACAAAAACTATTGCCACAGAGCACAACGTAGCATGTGACATCAGGTTTCTCTACATGTTTTTTTTTCCAGAAAATTTACATTGGTTTGATAATTCAGGCATTTTTTTTAATTGAATGAAAGTTTTTTTGTATCACAAGGAGCCACTAAATATTACACACGTGTGAGGTAATCCTCCATTATGAAAAGATGAACTACTGTAGGAAGGAAAAACTACAGGATGGGTCGACTTGCTGTTTTGCTTGTTAATCCATCCATTATCTGCACCGCTTATCCTCAGTAGGGCCGTGGGGGTGCTGGAGCCCATCCAAGCCATCTTCGGGCAGTGGTCAAGGGACACCCTGAACTGGTTGCCAGCCAGTCAGAGGGCACACAGGGACAGACAATTCGCTCGCTCATTCAGACCTAGGGACAATTTGGCCCGGCCAATTAACCTGACATGCATGTTTTTAAATATGGGAGGAAACCGGAGTGCCTTGAGTAAACCCACACAAGTATGGGGAGAACATGCAAACTCCACACAGGAAGGTTAAATCTCACGACCTCTGAACTGTGCCGCGGACGTGCCATCCACTCAGTCGCTGTGCTGCCCTAGCTTGGTAATGCTACTCACTAATTCTACTGTTCCGGGCTGAGGTGCGCGCTAAATCAGAATCCTAGTTTACTAATTGACCATGAGGTAAGAGATTTGCGTGCATCACTCTGCATCCTATCATTAATTAATATTAATATTACGTTTTTTAGGGTTGAGGTGTGCACCAAATCTGAATCCTTGGTCTCACTATCGCCCTTCGCCATGAGGAAATAGAATTGCACGCCTCACTCAGAATCTTCAAAAACCCAAAACATTATTACTATCTTTTTGAATAAAAACACCTATTTATTGATAACCCTCCACTGTGAAAAGTCCTTTTAACTAGGTAACATGACTTGATGGGCTTATTTGCTAATTCCATCAATAATTTTCATTCAGTAAGGATAGTGGGATTGTGGACGCTTTCTTAAGGATGGGCTGGGCACCCGTATGATGCGGCAGGGGTAAACCAGTGAAAGCTGACGGGCCCTGCTGTTGAACGAAAGAGTGTGTTTTGTCACCCTGACCCGAGTGACATGGCCGCTTTCTGGTGTACCGTTTCATCTGGAGGGACGAAAGCATGACCAACTTGGGTGCCAAGGTGCCGAACTTGTTTGGGTGTTTGGGCAATTGGGTTGGCCATGGTCCAAAAATGTTTGTGTGTTTTTTATTTGCTATTTATTTCTCTTTTTTTTTGGTATTGTATGTGTGTGTCTTGCTGTCGGTCACCCCTCTTGAGGGATATGACCAAGGTAGATAGATAGATAGATAGATAGAATCAATAATTCTATTTTTGGGGGTAGTTGCGCACCATCTCATCTCATCTCATTAGCTGCAACGCTTATCCTCAGTGGGGCCGCGGGGGTGCTGGAGCCCATCCCAGCAATCATCGGGCAGTGGGCAGGGGACACCCTGAACTGGTTGCCAGCCAATCGCAGGGCACACAGGGACAGACAACTCGCTCGCTCATTCACACCTAGGGACAATTTGGACCGGCCAATTAACCTGAAATGCATGTCTTTGGAATGTGGGAGGAAACCGGAGTGCCCGGAGGAAACCCACACAAGCACAGGGAGAACATACAAACTCCGCACAGGAAGTCCGGTAGCTGGACAGGAGGTTCCCAGGACCTTAGAACTGTGCCGCACACGCGCTAACCACTGCGCCGCCGTGCTGCCCAGTTACGCACCAAATAAAACTAATTGGTCTGACTTTTGCCCTGTGCAGTAAAGCAAAAGAATTATGTGCCTCACTCAGCTTCTGTAGACACTGGGCTCAGTAATACATTACATACTGCACCTTTTGTATAAAAGCCACTACACATATGTCATACTCCATTGTGAAAGCAAAAGTCTTTGCAAAGAGAAAGAAAAAACTAATGGATTGACTTGCTGTTAGCTTGCTAATACTAGCACTGATTCTATTGCTTGGGGCTGAGGTGTCCACCCAATCAGAATCCTTGGTCTCACTAAGCCCTCTGCCATTAGACAAGAGAATTGCATGCCACACTCTGCATTTGCAGACGCGCGGCTAGGCAATACTCGGTGGATAGGACCTATATGTGGACACGCGAGCCGAATTGACAACTTTTACTTTGTAAAGGGAATTAACATAAAGCGCTTCGCAGAGGGACAAAGGAGGAAAACAGGTAACCCATACACAGTGCAGCAACTCACGGTATGATGAATATAAGAAGTCTTCCTAGGGCGCAATACAGGCATCAATAGTTTAGAAAACAGCACTTAAGGCGGGAACGTCCACGATCCGACACAGGAAGATGTCAGAGCAAGCCTTACATGCTGGGTGGCTGAGCGCCAGGCGCGCACAATTATTCAATTTTGCCCATGGCTCTGGAGGGCGATGTCGTGCTGTATCCTCACAAATATGTTACATACTGCTCCCCTTGCCTCAAAGGATCTATAGATAGGTAATCCTCCATTACAAAAAAAGTCCATGCAACAACAACAAAATTACTGGATGGGTTAGCTTGTTAATGATATCACTAATTAAATAGTTTGGGGGTGAGGTGTGTGCCAAATCAGAATCCTTGGTGTCACTTTTGGCCACTGGTATGAGGCAAAAGAATAGTGTGCCTCACTCTGGTTTGCAGTCTCTCAGCCCAGTAATACATTACATATTTTTTGCTTTGCAAAAGCATCTGGACGGTAGCTTACATGCCAACCTTTTGACATTAGAAGGCAGTATATGGTGTAGCGCACTCTTATTTTTGCAGGGAAAACACAATCCGTCTCCAGAATATATAAAAAAAGAAAAGAGCTAGTATAAAACCTGGAGTGGGAAACCTTTACCAAAACGGTTTATCTACCCACAAAAACACAATCTCACTTTAACATAAAGCAACTCAAGATTTATTTGAGATGATTGAATTTGATAAAATTGTAATCTGTTTTAAAATTTTGTAAGCATTTTAAGGGGAGAAAAGCGCATAGAATGGTAGTGATGGTGAGTATGCTATTGATAAGTACAGATGCTCCCCTACTTATGAACATTAGAGTAACGAACAACGGCAGATACGAAACGTTTTTTTTCGGGATGTCGAAAATATCCCGACATTGCTGTAAGTTAGATTTTGTATTGTGTGCACCTTTATCCGAGTAGAGGACCAATCTGTAGTGCTTCTTTCCGCCGCGTGGTGTCAAATCAGAATCCTTGGTCAGTGGCTTCTCCAGAAATCTTTCATAAGGGTGGCCAGATGGGGCCACTTAAAATCTTGGGGTGGCACATAAAAACTAAAAGCCTTAATTTCAGGTTAATGAAGAAGGTCAGGAGAAAACTATCAGAAAAACTTTAGGACATGGCTACTGATATATTTGGTGCACTAGGATGAAATGGATAATGCATGATACAAGAATCTAACGATATACTGACAAGCCAATAAATTTATAGGGGGGCTGTGGCCACCCTTGGCCACACCTGTTGGTGCCACTGTCCTTGGCCTCATGATCCCATTCTGCCATGAGGCAACAGAATTGCATGCCTCACTCTGCATCTGCAAACGCTCGGCACAGTAAAACGTTACATACTGATTAGAATTAACAATATTCATAACATAGTGTGGAAATTCGGCAATTTTGAAAAAGAAAATCCAAACATTGTGAAGTTAAATGAGAAAGAACTTCAACACTGAATAAATATAACCATTTCATTTATTTGTAAATTAATATTTATATGATGAGAGTTGAGGCTGTGCCTCACTTGCCTCCACATCACTGCAGAGTGTGTGTTGGCCTTGGGTGGAACCTAACATTTTAGGAAAAGCTCAGTGTAAGTTTCTCACAGGTTGAACTTTGTAACCGAGATTGAAACGCTTCACCGAAGCTTTTTTCTCCATGATGTTGCGAACAAGAAGCAACAAACAGAAGCCCAAATGGATTTTGTGCACAGATGGGTGCACAGCGGCAGCTTTGCATATGACGAAGGCATGTTTGGGTACATGGTTTTTTAAATTTGGGATTCACACGCCGCCGTGTGCAATCGGTGTGGCTCGCGTGTTGCCAATTTGGCCCTATAAATAGTACGGATTTTATTTAGATGTCGGAGAGAGCGAGTGAGTGTGTGTCTGAAGGGAGCTCTCATATGGGTTGCCATAGCTACAGGCACGTTCTGGTGCTTGTGAACACAGGATGAAGGCATGATAACGTCGACCTCGTTCTTGAGCTCACCCAACCTGCCCCCCTTACCAACCCCATTGGTAGTTGAATTTTTTACAGGCTAGAGAGATTGCCACAAATGTTTGTCGATAGAAACACGCCCGCTGCCAAAATACCGCCATTTTCTGTATGTGCGCGTTTTTTTATGGCACAGACTCATCTTGGGCTGCTAAGATGTTGCCTCGGGAGATTGTCTGGCATCAATGCAGGCATCGACATCTCCTTGATGTCTTATGACGATCTCGATCGCAACCTGCAATAAAATTGCCGTCAGCATAATATCTGCCCTCAAGAGGATGTCTTTTGTTTTGTGTTTGTAAAAATCCCCGGATGCCACCTAGACAAGACGACATATATAAAGTGTTTCTCGATGTGGCTCCACCCACAACATTGTTATTGTAGGGATGGGTGATAGCCGAAACGCTTACATGCCAACCTTTTGACATTAAAAAGTTGTATATTTTATCTATTTTTATGTGCAAAACACAACCTGACTCTAGATTAAAAAAATCTGCTTGTTTAAAATTGAGGTGAAAAACTTGTAGCAAAAGGGAACTCGAATGCGATCGTTGAACAGGATTATTCACAAACGAGGACTTAGTCTTGTTTCAAGATAAAGTAGGAGAAAAGTGAAATACTAGTATTGAATCACGAGATAATTTTAACAAAGTGTTTTTAAGGGAAGAAAAGTGCTAGTCTAACGCGTAAAGCTGTAGCATTGGTGAGGAGTATCGAAATGGCTCCTAGAAGAAATGATATTTATCAACAAATTTGAATTGTTATTGTAGGGATTGACGAGTATCAATAACAGTATCTGTGTCAATACATTTTTCAAAGTACTGTTACTCAAGGCTTTTGGTCAACAGCCGTACCTGCCTCACTCTAGTGGACAACTCTAGTGGACAACTCTAGTGGACAACAAATTAGTAGAAATATTCTTACCTTTTTTGCTTTTTTGCTGAGGGAATTCACTTTCAACAAACAGTTAACACTGGTACCTGGTATCTGAATTTCCGACTCCTCAAGATATGAATATCTGTATCTAAAAACATGTGGTGTGGCACATATCATACTTACTATTATTAAAGAGCAAAATAACATTTGGGTTTTTTTATTTTTGACAAAAAAAATCGTCAATCCGCCTGCTTGTAAAAAATTGGCTTCAATTGCAGGTCGTTACAATTTCCTTTATTCCTTGAGGAGCGCGGGTACACAGCCTTTCACGGGCGTATCGAGGCTGAACCACGGTCAGAAATTTCTGGCCGTGAAGCAGACGCTGTTAGGCGCTGTTGGACGCTTTGAGACCGCCATATAGACGAGATACAGCAGTGCTTTACTTGCGGTCGGAAATTCACACGCGGTTGAATTTGAGCTGCTCAAAACTTTGAGCACGTGTTAACCGCGGGCGGCACACGAGGTAATGGCGCGGAAATGACGCGGAACGACGTGCTCTGGCCGCGGCCAGGGCGTGGTTACACATGGGTAGGACGGGAAATTTCAGCGGGTAATCGTGGGTGGAGCATGGTAATAGCATGTTCTGCGCCTGTATCGCAGTGTTATTACGTGAAATTAGCGTGTTACGCGTGTGACGGTCAAACGCCTTTCTCCGCGTATATACAGCGCCATTTGCCGAGCACACGTCAGTTGTGCTCGAGACGTCAAGGGGGTGAACATGGATCCCCGTCACCGTAGTGACCTCGTCTTAATCCATTTTTATTTCTTGACATTTCTTTTCCTTTCATAACAAGATAATAAAATAAAAATGAAAAACTATTACAATAATAACATATTGGCTTCTTCGGTGCCATAGCTTGAAATTTCGATCTTCACGGGACTGTGTCTTGAGCGGTTATGATTTCCAAGCCCGGTGTTATGCCGAGAAATACATCCCTGCCGAGATTTGCATCCCCCCGCTACTACAACCACTTTTACCTCGTTTTATCTCACTTTTATATCACTTTTAGGGAATGTAATGGCGAACATATAACCAAAACCACTTTGTCTTGCATTTGTTGGGAATGTAATACAACTTAAACCATTCCGTCTTTGTTTTTGTTGTGAACGTAATCGAACGGTAATGCAGACCGTATATAAAAGCCTCCCCCCCTCGCGTGAACGCGCATTCTGCTGCGCTTCCAACAAAAGCGATCGTATTCTATATAAAACGCTTATTAAAACAATAAAGCGAGCTAATTATAACAATTGGGAGATCCCAGTCTATATAACGCGTTTATTTAAACAATAAAGTGCGATCGTATTCTACAAAATGCGTTTGTTAATGCGGATGAAAAAGTCACCAACGTCAATGCACGCTTCCAACAAAAGCGATCGCAGCAGAATGCACGTTCACGCGAGGGGGGGGTTTGCGTAGGAGTCGGATTTGGGCACCACACCAGCTCGGGAGCTTTTATACCCGTGGTACACACGAGAAAATGACACGGAAATGACGCGATGAGGAAGCGGAACAGTCGCCGGCGTCTGTTTTGCGGGCATACCACCGATGAACAGCGGGTTGGCCAATTTTGCGCATTTTCCATCGCGGGCAACCACGGGCAAAAAATAAAAACGCAAAATTTTAGCCGTGATTCAGCCGCAAACGGCTGTGTGACCGGCCCCTAAGCTAAATGGTATGAATGAAGTATAGTACTTAAAAATAAGGCTAAAAAAAGTGGGATGAAATTTATTTTTTATCCAGCCTGGCCCAGAACCAAAACCTCTGGATCTGGCCCTTGAGACCAACAGAGCTCTACACTATCTGATACTGTTTCTTTTTCTGTAAATACTTACTTTATAAAAATCGCATTTTTGTCTATATTTGTTGAATCCGCTTCTTGGCCATAACCCCTGACTAATAATCTCTACAGCTCTGGAAAACAAAAACAAATACAAAAACCTTGGATGAACTCAATCGATGCTTGTTGAGTGCTATTTGTATCACCTGACTCATTTTTTATTCTTGGATAATTTTATGAAATAATCCTTTTGGGAATTACAGTTTGTGGAATGTAGGATGCTGAAAAGTAGGGTTGAACAACCCTATAAAAAACCTCGACATACATGCAAACACACAGAAGAGGATTGAAGGGGCCTTGATGACGACCAAGGTAAACACACTCGATGACACGAGAGGCATCTTAGTTCATTTTCACAGAGGGCCTCATCGTACGAATGCTCAACAGTGACCCTCTGCAAACACTCACTCTTCAGATAATTGACGCACAAATCACACACATGCACACATCGCGCACACACAGCATTGCTCCGCTCGCCGATTCTGGTTGTTGAAGATAACACTGACACGATTAACAGACGTTATGATTAGCATCCTGACAAATTGACAACTTGCTGATTTTCTGTCACTTTTCCCAAATACTTGTCTTGATAGCTGAGATCTAATACAAGTCTAGAGCCAAACATTGGAAACAGCTAATCAATTTGTCTATTCTGCTGGCTTCTGTTTTTATTATTGGACAGTTGCAAAGAAGATTGCATAGGATGCTAGGGCTGTTCGTTATGATGACTATGATTGCTTTCTGTTTTTCGCTATTTTGATTACTATCCACTGTTCACCTCACTATAACTATTGGCCAATATTGTTGGAGTACTTATAGTTGTGGTCAAAAGTTTACATTAACTTGTGAAGAACATGATGTCATGGCTCTCTTGAGTTTCCAGTTATGTCTACAACTTTCTCTGATAAAGTGAATAAAACAGATAGTTAGATAGTTCTTTGTCACAAAAAAAAAAAATCATGAGGTTTGGTTCTTTTATGACTTTATTATGGGTTAAGAGAAAATGTGATCAAGTCTGCTGGGTCAAAAATATACATACAGCAGCAATAATATTTGGTAGCATGTCGCTTGGCCATTTTCATTTCGATTAGGCGCTTTTGGTAGCCATCCACTGTCACGGACCAAGGCAGGAAACCGAAAAAAAGAACCCAATAGCGTAACGTACTCACAATTTTTTGGGGAGAGGCGATCGATGGTCGCGGAAGTGGATTCAAATCCGAAAAAGAAAAGTTGTCAAAAACAAACGGATCAGGCCAAAAGTAAAACAGGATTAAACACAGGCAGATTCACAGACTAGGCATTTCTCAGAGTTAAACAGGAGTCGTGCAGACGTTTCACAGACGCTCAGACACTTCACGGCTCGGAGCGCGTTTAAGTACTGCCAAGGATGCGTCTCAGCCGGTGTCCATGGGCGGGACCAATTGGGTGCCGTGGCAACCGCGTCAGAATCCGGCACCACCTGGCTGGGACTTCCACAAGCTTCTGGCAAGCTTCTGGTTGAATCTTTGACCACTCCTCTTGACAGAATTGGTTGCAGATCAGTTAAATTTGATGGCTTTCTGACATGGAATTTTTTCTTCAGCATTGTCCACAAGTTCTCAATGGGATTTAAGTAAGGACATTCTAAAACCTCAATTCTAGACTGATTTAGCCATTCCACTACCACTTTTGATGTTTGTTTGGGGTCATTGTCCTGTTGGAAAACCCAACTGCGCCCAAGACATAATCTTCGGGCTGATGACTGATCTTGAAGAATTTGAAGGTAATCCTCCTTCTTCGTTATCCCATTTACGCTCTGTAAAGCACCGGTTCCATTGGCAGCAAAACAACGACACTGCATAACACTACCACCACCGTGCTCGACGGTAGGCATGGTGTACTTGGGGTTACGGGCCTCACCTTTTTCTCCTCCAAACATATAACTGGGCATTATGGCCAAACAGCTTAATTTTTTGTTCTCAGGCGGGCCAATCAGCAAAACAATATCAACTTGAAATGTTTAGCTTACCGCAGTTTTTCAATATTATACGTTATCATTATTTTTCTTTAGTAGCCTACTCTTAGGGGCGGCAGTAGCTCAGGAGGTAGAGCGCTCGTCCTGGGATCAAGGGATCCCAGTTCAAATCCCGTGTTACATGTCGAAGTGTCCTTGGGTAAGACACTGAACCCCTTACCCCCAATAAGTAGGTTAGCGCCTTACATGGCTGCAAGGCTGCTATTGGGAAATGTAAAGCGCTTTGGGAAGTCAATGACTTGAAAAGCGCTATATAAATGCAGATCATTTAATTTCATCATTTCATTTCATTATCCGCAGCACGGCGGCGCAGTGGTTAGCGCTTGTGCGGCACAGTTCATGTCATGGGAACCTGTCGTGGGTTCAAATCCAGCTCCAGACTTCCTGTGCGGAGTTTGTATGTTCTCCCCGTGCTTGCGTGGGTTTCCTCCGGGCACTCCGGTTTCCTCCCACATTCCAAAAACATGCATTTCAGGTGAATTGGCCGGTCCAAATTGTCCCTAGGTGTGAATGAGCGAATTAGTTGTCTGTCCCTGTGTGCCCTGCGATTGGCTGGCAACCAGTTCAGGGTGTCCCCTGCCCACTGCCCGGAGATGGCTGGGATGGGCTCCAGCCCCCCCGCGACCCTAATGAGGATAAGCGGTACGGCTGATGAGATAAGATGAGATTTCATTATCCATATAATAATGATGGATGAAAATGTATCTTTCCTAAGCAGAACTAATTTATTCACAAACAGTATGGAAAACAAGGATTTTTATGTTTGGCATTGAAGGCATCAACTGGTTTATTTCAACAGTTGAGTGAATTCAGCTTTACTCAGCAGGCTATAGAAACTCAAGGAGGAGTTATAAAAAGATCCCAAGTTTGAAATGAATAAAAAAGAAATGAAAAAATAAAGTTTTAGAAGCGCAGGGGCAATAATATTTAACTACATATATTTTTAACAACCTCAATTCCAACCCCTAATGCTGAGCGACAAGCAGGAAAGCAATGGGTATCGACTTTGTAAGTCTTAGGTATGACTTGACCATGGAGCGAACCTGTGACCTCCCACCCTCAGGGCAGATGATCAACCCATAGGCTACTGAACTGGTGTCATCAGATGAAACTACGAGGCTGGGCCTACTAAAGCTGATAGGATAGTATATCCTTTACTGACCTCTATAGGCCAAAGTGAGCATTTAGCTTGGATTTATCTTAAAAATCATAAATTTGGATGGAAACGCATTAAAGATGATCTTATTTTTTGACATACTTTGAAATCCATTGTGGGCTGGATGAAATCATCCAACAGGCCAGGTCCCGCCTTTGTGCCTGGACTCGTTGCCGCCCTTGCTCCCCCGTCCCAGCTATCGACCAACTTTTATGCCGCCCACGACTATCCTCGCTCGACACGGAAGTACCACTTCTGCGTTCCTGCCATCAGCTACCCGTGTCCGACGATCGTCGGATCGTGGAAGCAAGCACTGCTCTCTTTCCCAATAGAACTGAGTAAAACGAACGCTATTGGGTCCTGTCTCCGTTTCTGGCTTGTGACAAATTTTGCATATTGAAGGTTGTTTGTACAGTACAATCCTGTTATCCTTGCAATTTCAAAATTCATTGATGTCTTCTCTCTTTAATCAAAGTGTCTACAAAACTATAAAGGTATCACTGATGCAGAAATTCTCTTTACTTTTGGACCAGATGCTATTGCATTACGCTGATCCTTAAAACCCTTCCTACCCAAGAGCAGTTTTTCACACTTCCATATGTCCAACATAGAAAAAAGTAAAAGAAGCCTTATTTATTTGTAATAGTTGGATGATGTTTATTGACATGTAAAGTAAGTATTTAATTTATCGATGGATTTTTTTCTGTGCCTCAAACAAATATGTAACATGGCAGTAAATAATGTCCAACTCTGGCTCAGTAGTAGGTCTCCTGTTCCACCCAACCTGGAAAGAAAAGGAGGCACAGTTAGCGACATTTTCCAGGAATAGCTCATAGAGTATTCACAACAGACAAGATCATCACTGGGGGTTAGAAGCACAGCATGACGTCACATTCATGAAATTGACGACAAAACATTAAAAAAAACATCTACCACTTTTTAGATTGAAATGAAAACTTTTTGATGCATACTTGGTTGAGGGAGAACAAGTTCTTGATTGAAAGGGCTTGTAAGAAAAACTCCCCTGAGGTTGCTTTTCTTCAATGACAGTACGTGTTGTGCTACTTTTTGGTTAGCAAATCAAGTGTTCCTTTCTAATTAATGAATGCGCATTCGGCTCAAAGGGATAAGATTTCTCGAATTTTAGATGAATACATTTTCTATGTGTGTGTCGTAGTGCTTTATTTATATTTGTATATTTATATTGTCTACTACCGCGACGGCAGCATGTTAGTACCCTTTAGCGCTCGAAGGACTACTCATTCAGTTTCTGTGATGCCCCCTCTTGGAAGAAGAAATCCTCTGCTCCAAGGTCACAGTAAAGTCATACGGGAGAAGAGTTTTGTTTGTCTCTTTACGCCAACTCTCTTCGCCTCCGTATTCATGTTAAAATATTTTTTCATGGGGTCACTTGAGTGCCCGCTACACTCTGTGTCTACATTTCATACTCAATACTTATACTCTGGGCTTAATACACTGAGTGGAGGCTAAATTAAAATAAAACACTATGCCATTCACAGGGCAGCACGGCGGGGCAGTGGTCAGCGTATGTGCAGCACAGTTCTGAGGTCATGAGATCGAACCTCCTGTGTGGAGTTTGCATGTTCTCCCCGTGCTTGCGTGGGTTTCCCCCGGGCACTCCGGTTTCCTCCCACATTCCAAAAACATGCATATCAGGCTAATTGGCCGGTCCAAATTGTCCTTAGGTGTGAATGAGCGAGTGAATTGTCTGTCCCTGTGTGCCCTGCGATTGGCTGGCTACCAGTTCAGGGTGTCCCCTGCCCACTGCCCGAAGATAGCTGGGATGGGCTCCAGCACCCCCGCGACCCTACTGTGGATAAGCAGTGCAGATAAAAGATGGATGGATGCCATTGAGAATGCCACTGCCCCCCTAGTTTAGTGGAGGTACAATTGCACTTTATTCGGAAGTCCAACGCGCCACCCCACCCCCAAAAGGAGGCCCACCCCGCTATTTGAGACACTGTTTTAATGTGATGCCCGATTCTCTCACCTCCTCCCGTGTCCTCACAAATTAAATATGGTTGGGCTCGGGCTGGATTTTTTACGGCTGTGTTTCCGTTGTGCAGTGATTAACAAATTCACATAACGCGCCAAAGGTCTCCAGTTCGAAACCGGCTGGAAACATTTGTTGGCCTGGAAAGGGATGGGCGCTACCAGGCCGTATTTGCCTAAGACACACCCCAGGATATGGTTCCCTTATGACCCTAGTAGGTAAGAGATATCGGCCCCCACCCACCCATATCTATGTTGTGGCTTATATAACGTGCGCTAGTTCAGTTGAGTGGTGCTACGAATCCTAGAAGTCTCATCGCTTCATTTCAGTGTAACAATAAAGCAGCCACATATGTGTTCACCATGGATGGGTAACAATCCGCCATAAGCACACAAATCAACACACTCGCATTGATTGGAACACAGCTGCGCTGCACACAGGTTCTGCTTGTTTCGCTTGGAATCCAGCATTAACAATGGCCCAGTTGAGAGTTCAAATTCCCTGAAGACTCGCCATCTGCCACAGGTCGCTGATTCGCATTGAGGCATTTATCAAATGATATAAAAGTACTCATGTGTTGGGCCAAACTTGTATATCAGTCCAGTAAGGAAGAGCATCATATAAACACCTGACAACACTACTCCTTTATGGAATAAGACTCTTCCGCTTTTAGTATTTTAGTCTGGCTGCTTTATTTTGAAGCGAGACTAAGTGTTTGTGCGTGAATAAAATGCTCTAACGATCATGATTAGATCTCCGTTTAGGTGAAAGTTTTGCACTTCCAGTTTAAAAAAAAGCCCTTGTTGCTTGTTTCTTATTATATGTGTTTTGCGCCACAAAAAAAGAGTGTGCTGTGAAATCTATCATTTTTTAATATCAGGATGGGTCATGTATGCTTATTTACTCAACTGCTTGAGTTAAAGTCAAAGTTATTCAAAAACACTAGAATGTTAAAGAGACACCTTAAAAAGGTTTTAACGACAATTCATGTTTGGATGAAATATATACATCATTTTTCAAACCCTCCAACACTAGCGCTTAGCGCAGGGGTGTCAAACTCATTTAGCTTAGGGGCCCTATAGTTGAAGAAAATATATCTTATAGCGGCCAATCGAGTCATTTCATTTTTTCCTTTACTAAGATTTAATCTTAATTCTGTGGCAGACTGGAAATTGATTGATTGAATGATTTAAAAGTCTTTCTGCTTTTTATTCATTTTTTAATTGTTTTTTGATGCAAATGTTTACCTGAATATGAGAACTTTGCGGTTATATAGAAAGGAGCCAGAAGTAAAGTAAATTAACAACGCGATGTGTTTCCTCATTGTTCCCTGGTTGATTATTGTTAGTCAGCAAATACAGCTTTGGGAGTGGTGCTTAGTTTTGGAGACATCTAGTGGAGATATTTAAAACTGCACTCTCGATGTTTGACACTAATTTTTCTTTTGAGCTTCTCTCAGTATTGTCTCGCAGCCCATACTTTGTCTGCAGGCCATGAGTTTGACACATGTGGCGTAAAACATTGGATCACCAGTTTTTTTCCCATAAAACATTTAGCGATTAAAATGGGAATCTACTCTTTTTCCAATCGTAAACAACAAATCTTGACTCAAGACCAATATTTTAGTCTACAGCTGCTTTATTTTGAAGCAAGATTAAGTCTTCGTGCGCGAATAAACGGCTCCAATGATTGCATTAGATTTCCATTTTGCTAAGAGTTTGCCACTTCCAGTTTTAATCAAGCAGATTGTGTTTCAGGCGTAAAAATTGAATGCGCAATCATACCAACCGCTTTATCATCTTAAAAGGTTGGCACATATGCATATATTGAAAATACAGCACTTCTTTGGACATGCCAGTATACTGTGTGTGGTAGATAAATGTCTACCATATTCACCAAGCCTTTCTTCCAAACATCTGAAGGGAGAAAACAGTACGTAGTCTTACCGCCAGGGTTGCGCCTGAGGATGTATCTTCTTGCTTCATCGTAGAGGAAGATAAGCAGTGAATAGGGGAAGGCGCAGAACCACCAGCATGGTCTAAAGTCGTGGACAAAAAGTCATAAAGAAGACGTTACAAAGCAGTTATGTCATTCAAATGTAATTGTAAAGGATATCAATTTTGTACCACTTTGCAAGCAAAGGCATACATGGACTAATCCTGCCATATAAATAAATACAGAAGGAAATATATACTTACAAATATAGACCATATAAAAAAATGAACACATATATAAATGACATAATACCTAAAACTATTAAAAAAGCATTATATTTATTTATCTGTGCGTTTTGTCATTTATTTATGTCTGTATTTGTTTTTTTTGTGTGTATTTAGTCATGTATTTTGTTGCGTATTTGGTCATGTAGTTTGTCTTGTATTTTGTCGTGTATTTGGTCGTCTATTTTGTTGGATTTTTCGTCGTGCATGTTGTATGTTGTCGTGGGTTTTGTCTCAACAAATATTATTCAAATGAAGAGGAGGCCCAGTTTCCTGAGCTTTTCACCTCTTGGTTAATCAGTTATGAAGAAAAGCATTGCAGTTCATCGGTGCACTCATCGAGCCAGTTTGAACCATGCCCTCATTTCAATAACATTTTGTTGTGACAAAATACACAACAAAATAAATGCTAAGATAAATAAATGACAAAATGCAGAATAGACATATGAAAACATTTCATTTGTGTTGTATATTTAGTTATTTCCTGAATTATTTATGTGCTCATTTATTTATTTATTTGTATTTATCTATGTATACTTACAGTTTTATCAATACTAAAACCACTATGCTCAACAACATGGGAACTTACTGTTTCCTTTTTGGCCAAGGATACAAAATGTTTCCTTTAAAGGCATTTATTTACATGACAACAGCAAATATATAATGAAGTGATCTTCTTATTCATTATGATTCAACACAACGGACTAGTGCTTTTACAAATTGCAGTATGTCATGTCAGTATGCAAAAGCCAACAAAAACAAGTGGAGCGCTATCATTGAAAATTAGTTGATTTCTGTGCATTTCTACTCACTTGAGAGGGTACATTCTTAGGGCAACGTCCATGCCAGGGCAATATGACAGGAAAGCAGCCAAGGCTGTCTCCTCAAACAGTCCGAAAATAAGGATGCGGTTCCTGGGAGGAAAAGCAATGAACACACTTAGTTTTATGTCATTTCAATGTTTGCCGATTATTTTATACATATATGTTTTGGACACTATAAATGATACTTTAACACTTTGACTTGGTGTCAGTTTATTATTGTATCAAATCATAAAATAATTGAGAAAAATATTTGCATAGCCCTTAATCACCAAAAGTCTCAAAAAGAGCTGCACATACTACCATTTCAACATCCCCTAATCTGAAACCTATAAATAAAATGTATAATAATATTCATTCATTCATTCATTATCTGCACCGCTTATCCTCAGTAGGGTCGTGGGAGTGCTGGAGCCCATCCCAGCTATCTCAGGGCAGTGGGCAGGGGACAACCTGAACTGGTTGCCAGCCAGTTGCAGGGCACACAGAGACGGACAACTCACTTGCTCATTCACACCTACGGACAATTTGGACCGGCCGATTAACCTGACATGCATGGTTTTTTTTGTAAAGTGGGAGGAAACCGGAGTACCCACGCAAGCACGGGGAGAAATTGCAAACTCCACACAGGACGGTTTGATCTCACAACCTCAGAACTGTGCCACACACGCGCTAACCACTGCGCCACCGTGTTGCCGTATAATAATAATTTATATTTATTTATTTAATTTCATTCGAGAGGTTTATTTACCATTTGTAATGTGCTGCAATGTAGTAGAGGACCATATAGACCTGGACTATAATCTTTATAAAGCATTATTTGCAAGTTTGTAACTATATTTATTGATTGCATTGTCCCTTTATAATGTCATAATTTTACATTGGCATTTAGAATTTTAAGTACAATACAAATGAGTGATTATTTTGCAAAAATGTCTGTTTTTGTCTTTTTTTTTTCATAAATATTGAATTAAGCGACACACTGAATTCCAACAGAAAACAAATCTGTTTTGTCATATTAACATGCACATACTTCATGCCCTGCTGCAGGATCGAGTTCCTCCTGGTCTTGCAGATGATCAAATCGGCCCACTGCACGACAACAATACTGGCGAAAAAGGCTGTGTGGCAGGTGAACTCTACAATCTTTCTACGCTCATACGTCTGAGATAGAAAAAAAACAAGACAAGAAAATAATTGGTAACTTGTTCTTTCTGCTCATATTTGCTTTGGCCTGGAAATTATTGCTTTTGAATTACTGACCCATTGCTGCCCATAGCTGTCCTCCAGGTCATTTACTTGTTTGTCGTCCCAGAACACTCGAATTCCCAGCAGATCCATTGGTAAGAAACCATTCTCTGCTAGGATCACAAAGTATGTGAAGAAACCCGCAGTGGCCTGCATCATACCTAGGAAAAGATCAGAACAAGAACTTAGCAACTGAGATGAGCTTCCTGTCTTACTAGCTGAGTATTCATCTTCTGATGCAAGTGTGTACCAATCTGTCCGTAGGCAATGCTGATTAGCCTCTCGTTCACCAGTTTGTCAGTTTTGGGATTCCTGGGCTGTCTCTTCATGATATCACTCTCGGCTGCTTCGTAAGCCAGTGAGATGGCAGGAACCTGGAGGATTGTAAACAACTGTACTTATTTGGGTACTATTGCCAAAGTTGAGAGCTAAGTTGACGAACACATTTGCTTAGAATTTCCCACCATGTCAGTTCCCAGGTCGATACAGAGGATGGTGACTGTTCCCAGGGGAAGGGGAATATTAGCGATGATGAAGAGGAGGAAGGGCGAAATCTCAGGGATGTTGCTGGTTAGCGTGTAAGCAATGGACTTCTTCAAGTTGTCAAAGATAAGACGGCCTGGCAAACAGAATAGAAACATAAATTACACAGAATATGAATAGGAAATTGACAATTGGCATCTATAAGCTGAACAATAACCTTCTTCAACTCCTGTAACAATAGAAGCAAAATTGTCATCCAGAAGAATCATGTCAGCCGCCTGCTTGGAAACGTCAGAACCAGCGATCCCCATGGCGACGCCAATATCTGCTTTCTTCAGAGCTGGAGAGTCATTGACGCCATCGCCTGTCACTGCAACAATGGCTCCCTGGAAAGTGGGTGTGATTGACAAATTTAAGAAGCTCTCAGCAAATTTGCAACCAAAGCTTGTACGCAAAAGATTCAACCTGTCGCTGGCAGCCCTCTACAATGATAAGTTTCTGTTGAGGGGACGTTCTGGCAAAGACAATCTCTGTGTGGTGCTTCAAGATGTCGTCTAGCTGTTCCGTGGTCATCTCCTTCAGTTCCCCGCCGTGGACAACACAGGCCTTGGCGTCCCTTGAGAAGAAACCAATGTAATATGAGTCGACATCGTGTTATGGTTCAGTCACTTTAACTCCTCTATTTTTCTTTAATTGCGTCTAATTGTATAACATACAATACAGGGATAAAACTATTGGAAAAATCCAACCTTTTACTAGTTCAACTTGTACTACTGTAAGTAAAGTGAGATAATTGAAGAAGTGGTAGGAAAAGAAGAAAGAGAAGAAGGAGAAGAAGAATGATAAGAAGGCGAACAAGAAATAGTAGAGGAAAAGAAGTAGGAGGAGTAGAAGAACAAGAAAAAAAGGAAGGAGGAAAAGGGGTGGGAAAAAAGAACGTGGAGGAGAAATAGAACAAGAAAGGCAAGAAAAATAATATCAATATGGAAGATCTGAAGAAGCAAGAGACAAAAGAAGCGGTGCAGAAAGAAACAGAAAAACACTAAGAACAAGTAGAAAGAAGTCAAGTCAAGTCACATTTATTTATTAAGCCCTTAATCACAAAATCAAATCAAAGGACTGCACAGGATTACAATTACACAATTGCACAATTACCTGATCTTAAACCAGCATGCGGGCAAGGAACAACTCAAAAACCTCAGTGTGAGGAAAAAAGAAAAACCTTGAGAAAGGACCTCACATGTGGTAATCCCCCTTCGAGGATTGAACGGGGGTAAGAAGGGCAGCACGGCGGCGCAGTGGTTAGCACGTGTGCGACAATGTTCTGAGGTCATAAGATCGAACCTCCTGTGTGGAGTTTGTATGTTCTCCCCGTGCTTGCGTGGATTTCCTCCCACATTCCAAAAACATGCATGTCAGGTTAATCGGCCGGTCCAAATTGTCCCTAAGTGTGAATGAGCAAGTGAGTTGTCCGTCTCTGTCTGCCCTGCCACTGGCTGGCAACCAGTTCAGGGAGTCCCCTGCCCACTGCCCTAAGATAGCTGTGATGGGCTCCAGCACCCCCGCAACCCTACTGAGGATATGCGGTGCAGATAATGGATAGATGGATGGAAGTAGAAAGAAGGGGAATTAGACAAAAACGATGAAGAATGCTAAGGAGAACAAAAGTAAAATGATAAAGGGAGAAAAAAGATGTTTGAAAATAAAATAAAGAGGAGATGAAAACGAATCAAGAGAAAAAAAAATGAGGAGAAGATAAAGAGAAAAAGGATATAAAAGACCGAAAAGAGCAGGAGGAGAAAAAATGGAAGTAGGAGGAGCAGGATGAGCACGCATAAAAGAAGATAGAGAAGGAGAAAAAGGTGCAAAAAGGGTCAAGAAAGGGAATAAGACTCAAACATGAACAGAAGATAGAGTAGAAAGTGAAAGAAAAATACTAAAGTGATGACCAAGTAGAAAGACTATAGGAAATGAGACGAAGAAGAAGATAAAACGGAATAAGAAAATGAAAAGGGGGGATGATTAAGAAGAAGTGGAGGAAAACAAAGATGAGAGAAGAAAAAAAAGAAGTATAGTAATATATGCCAGCCGACTGGTACACCTCATACTTGATTTTTTTCACTAAAACGCAAGGTGACAATGTCTCTTTCATAAACTTGAATATTTCATCCACGGCTTGATGTCATAAATTCTGAAGACGCAGCGGGGTGATAAATGTGTTTGTGAATGTCTAGATTTATTTGTCTGCAATGACTCGGGGCTGGAAGCATTTGTGCTGATTGGAGTACAGACAGTGATTTACAGGTCAGCCCAAGAAGTCATGCATATTTTTCATGCCTAGTGTATTCAAATAGCAACAGATGTAAGGTCTGAAGTGGGTTACAAACCTAGGATTAACCTCTGACACTGGGACATTCAAACGAGCTGCAATGTCTTCAACCGTCTCGTTACCCTCAGAGATGATGCCCACACCCTTGGCAATGGCCTTGGCTGTGATTGGATGATCACCTGTCACCATGATGACCTTGGAAAAAAGTCATACCAAAACGAGTAAAGACAAACCCAATTTAAACGAGATACAGTGGTACCATTTTAGACCAGCACCTCCAAACATGGGAATTTTGGTACAGCAGTTCCTTGCTGTATCACGGTTAACTTATTGCAGTCTCACTACTTCACAGACTATCATCGCGCATTGTATTTTGCATTTGGATTGGCTAAACAAAGAAAGATGCTTTTCTATCGCCGACAAAGTTGGACCTCTCCACTCACTAAACTAGCCGTCGAGTCACATGCGGGTCTTTGGCGCTTTCTCAAAAACGTTTTTGGGACAGAATCGTACGGTAACTGCAGTTCTCCTTAATGTCCACATGATAGGGGCAAAGTATAATGTAAAGCAGGCGTCTCAAACTCACAGCCTGCGAGGTTATAGTTTGAGGACCTTGACTTAATATGAAAGTCTGAAGGGACAGTGTTTATTACTAAGTGCCTCCTGGTGGGAAACATAATTTACTAAAAAAAAAACGAATATTGTTTCAAAAAATAAGCAAAACTACATGAACTATGAAAGAATCGTCCATGTTTTAAAATACTTAAAGGTAGAGAAGTTTGGATTTACCTTACAGAACATTAGCCTCACTTGTTTGGAGCTGACACCATTGTCCGCCATCTTGCTGCTAGCTTTTTGTCAAGCTTTTTTTTCTCTTTTTTTTAATTGTTTTTTTTTAATGTCTTTTTTCCCCCTTTTCCATCTTTTTTCTTTCTTTGTTTCTTCTTTCTCCATTTTGTCTTTTATATTTAATTTTTTCTTTCATTGCAAAAGGCTCAACAAAAAAAGAAGAAAAATGATGTGGTTTGGTCACTTTAAATCTCTGTAGTCTTTCTTTTTAGCACTCGTTTTTAGTGGTAAAATAATACACACTTCCCCTTTTACCCATAAAAACTACTACAGAGAAAAAAGAAAACAATGTGCTTTAAAAATGTTTTGTATACATATTTATTCAATGTTACAGTAATTTTAAATAGTTTCTATATTTAATACCTGCCAACCTCCGCCAATTGCTCCCCTTATAAATGATTGCAAATCCTCCTTATTAAACGATAACAAACCTTACAAACACAACGCTGCATCTATTTACTCACCGAAAACCAGACTATGTAGAATACCGCAATATTAGCAATCTACAATGCAAAGTCATCTGCCACCAGTGACCGACACAATGTAGGTTATGGCTGAAATGGGCAAGATCGACCTTTTTTTACAGAAACAATTTCTGTACAATTTTTTTTTACGGCGCACACAATTTGAAATTATGCATAAATAAAAAATGAATAAAATATGGAGAAGATGTATAAGATGACAGCTATGCGAGCTTCGTGACTCCTCTTGGCACCCTTCCTCTGCACCACGCACACACATTTGTTACGTTGGTCATAATAATGTAGTAGAAAATACAACACATGGAGGGGATTCAAAAAATAGCAAAGAGGAGGACGAATCAGAAAAGCTGGCAAAGGTTATTAGTGAGGTGCCGGTTAAGCACTGCTCTCGTTGGGGGACAGGTAGGTGACAGCTCTCTCTAGTAACACTTGCCTTACGCATTTCCGTATTATTTTGAAGAGGCAGGGATAAATCTCCTTGGACAGATTTCTTTTCTTCTTTTTTTTTGAATGAAAAAAACAATAGGTACTGGCCTCCCGTCCCTGCAAAGTATCTGCATCAAACGAACTGGAAAAGGACTCTAAAAATGATAGACAATCCCAGTCACCCTGCTCGCAGGTAATTTGATTACCTGCCGTCAGGTCGCCGTCTTCGCTCCATTGTGAGCAAGACTACACGTCTTAAAGAGTGTTTTTACTCTTCCGGTATTTGTATGTTCAACAGGAATTGATTAGATTATTATGTATAATATTATTATGATGAGACAAAACTTTGGTCCTCGATTTCCCTCGCCCGGACGCGGGTTACCGGGGCCCCCTTCTGGAGCCAGGCCTGGAGGTGGGGTCCGCTGGCGAGCGCCTGGTGGCCGGACCCTTACCCACGGGGGGCGGCCGGGCACAGCCCGGAGGGACGACGTGGGACCCTCTTCCCATGGGCTCACCACCTGTAGGAGGGGCCAAAGGGGTTGGGTGCGTAGAGAGCTGGGTAGCAGCAAAGGGAGGGGTCCTTGGCGCGACGATCCCCGGCTACAGAAACTGGCTTTTGGGACATGGAACGTTACCTCTCTGGCAGGGAAGGAGCCCGAGTTGATGCGTGAGGTTGAGAAATTCCGACTTGATATAGTCGGACTCACCTCTACGCACGGCTTGGGCTCTGGTACCAGTCCTCTCGAGAGGGATTGGACTCTCTTCCACTCTGGAGTTGCCCAAGGTGAGAGGCGCAGAGCCGGTGTGGGCATATTAATTGCTCCACGGCTCGGCGCCTGTACGTTGGCGTTCACCCCGGTAGACGAGAGGGTAGCCTCCCTCCGCCTTCGGGTGGGGGGACGGGTCCTGACTGTTGTTTGTGCTTATGCACCAAATAGCAGTTCGGAGTACCCACCCTCCTTGGAGTCCTTAGAGGGTGTGCTTGAGAGCACGCCCCCTGGGGACTCCCTCGTACTGCTGGGAGACTTCAACGCTCACGTGGGCAATGACAGTGAAACCTGGAGGGGCGTGATTGGGAAGAACGGCCCCCCTGACCGGTTTCGTTATCGGACTTCTGTGCTCGTCATGGTCTGTCCATAATGAGCACCATGTTCAGACATAAGGGTGTCCATATGTGCACTTGACACCAGGACACCCTAGGCCGTAGTTCGATGATCGACTTTGTCATCGTTTCGTCGGACCTGCGGCCGCATGTTCTAGACACTCAGGTGAAGAGAGGTGTGGAGCTGTCAACTGATCACCACCTCGTGGTGAGTTGGCTTCGATGGTGGGGGAAGATGCCGGCCCGACCCGGCAGACCCAAGCGTGTTGTGAGGGTCTGTTGGGAACGACTGGCAGAATCTCCTGTCAGAAGAAGTTTCAATTCACACCTTCGCCCATGTCCCGAGGGAGGCGGGGGACATTGAGTCCGAGTGGACCATGTTCCGCGCCTCCATTGTCGAGGCGGCTGATCGGAGCTGTGGCCGTAAGGTAGTCGGTGCCTGACGCGGCGGCAACCCTCACACCCGTTGGTGGTCACCGGCGGTGAGGGATGCCGTCAAGCTGAAGAAGGAGTCTTATCGGGCCTTCCTGGCCTGTGGGACTCTGGAAGCAGCTGGCAGGTATCGGCTGGACAAGCTGAATGCGGCTTTGGCGGTTGCCGAGGCAAAAACTCGGGCATGGGAGGAGTTTGGCGAGGCCATGGAAGCCGACTTCCGAACGGCTTCGAGGAAATTCTGGTCCACCATCCGACGTCTTATGGGGGGGAAGCGGTGTGCCATCGGCACTGTGTATAGTGCCGATGGGGCGCTGCTGACCTCGACCCGGGACGTTGTGAATCGGTGGGCGGAGTACTTCGAAGACCTCCTCAATCCCACCGGCACGTCTTCCTCTGGGGAAGCAGAGCCTGAGGACTCTGGGTTGGGCTCTCGTATCACTGGGGTTGAAGTCACCGATGTTGTCAAAAAACTCCTCGGTGGCAGGGCCCCGGGGGTCGATGAGATCCGCCCGGACTTCATTAAGGCTCTGGATGTTGTGGGCGTGTCATGGTTGACGCGCCTCCGCAACATCGCGTGGACATCGGGGACACTGCCTCTGGACTGGCAGCCTGGGGTGGTGATTCCTGTCTTTAAGAAGGGGGACCGGAGAGTGTGTTCCAACTACAGGGGAATCACACTTCTCAGCCTCCCTGGTAAGGTCTATTCAGGGGTACTGGAGAGGAGGGTCCGCCAGGAAGTCGAATCTCGGATTCAGGAGGAACAGTGTGGTTTTCGTCCTGGCCGTGGAACACTGGACCAGCTCTATACTCTCTTCAGGGTCTTTGAGGGTGCATGGGAGTTTGCCTGTCCGGTCTACATGTGTTTTGTGGACTTGGAGAAGGCATTCGACCGTGTTCCTCGGGAGGCCCTGTGGGGGGTGCTTCGGGAGTATGGGGTACTGCACAGTCTTTTCCAGGCTGTGCGGTCCCTGTATGCCGTGCCAGAGTCTGGTCCGCATTGCCGGCAGTAAGTCGGATTCGTTCCCGGTGAGGGTTGGGCTCCGCCAGGGCTGCCCTTTGTCACGATTCTGTTCATAACTTTTATGGACAGAATTTCTAGGCGCAGCCTTGGCGGGGATGGAGTCCGGTTTGGGGGCCTCAGCATTGCGTCACTGCTTTTTGCAGATGACGTGGTGCTGTTGGCTTCCTCAGGCCGTGATCTTCAGCTATCGCTGGAACGATTCGCAGCCGAGTGTGAAGCGGGCGGGATGGGGATTAGCACCTCCAAGTCCGAGGGCATGGTTCTCAGTCGGAAAAGGGTGGTATGCTCCCTCCGGGTCGGGGAGGAGGTCTTGCCCCAAGTGGAGGAGTTCAAGTATCTTGGGGTCTTGTACACGAGTGAGGGTAGGATGGATTGGGAGATCGACAGACGGGTCAGTGCAGCGTCTGCCGTCATTCGGACCCTGTACCGGTTTGTCGTGGTGAAGAGGGAGCTGAGCCGAAAGGCAAAGCTCTCGATCTACCGGTCGATCTACGTTCCTACCCTCACCTATGGTCATGAACTTTGGGTCATGACCGAAAGAACGCGATCCCGGATACAAGTGGCCGAAAAGAGTTTCCTCCGCAGCGTGGCTGGGTTCTCCCTTAGAGATAAGGTGAGAAGCTCAGTCATCCGGGAGGGACTCGGTGTAGAGCCACTGCTCCTCCGCGTTGAGAGGAGCCAGTTGAGGTGGCTCGGGCATCTAATAAGGATGCCTCCTGGACACCTCCCTCGGGAGGTGTTCCGGGCATGTCCCACTGGCAGGAGGCCCCGGGGGAGGCCCAGGACACGTTGGAGAGACTATGTCTCTCGGCTGGCTTGGGAACGCCTCGGGGTCCCATCGGATGAGCTGGAGGAGGTGGCTGGGGATAGGGACATCTGGGCTTCCCTTTTAACGCTGCTGCCCCTGCGACAGGACCTCGGATAAGCGGAAGACAATGGATGGATGGATATTATTATTCCAACGGCGTTACTCCGACCTATTCTACTCTAGTCTTATTATTTACATATTCTTTCTTTTTAAGCTATTCTATATTATTCTTCTATAGCTATTCTTTTTATTCTTTTAAATCTATTATATTATCATTGTTGATTTCTTGTATATATCATGTTTATGGTTTATACTGGCTGAATAATACAATACAATACAATACAAAAAAAATGAAAATCAAATAAAAAATTTTGCTGTAAAATTGTGTTCATGTTCTTTCACAGTTACAGTTTATTTTAAGTGAACGAGTGCTTACGTAACATCGCACGCCATCATTCCTCTCACACCCCCTACACCCATGACCTCAAAACTGTACAGGCACGCACTAACCACTCAGCCATCCGCGACCCTACTGAGGATAAGCGGTCCTGATAATGAATGGACATTTTACATTAGGAGAATTCGCTCATTACATGAGCAATTGGTGCTACGAACGCGATCCTGAAAGTATAGCTCGTACGGCGAAGTACCTCTGTACTCGCGTCCAATCCTACCTTAATTCCGGCACTTCTGCATTTCCCCACAGCATCTGGCACAGCTGCTCGGGGAGGATCGATCATGGACATGAGGCCGATGAAGCACAACTTTTCAGTAGGGAAGTTCACCTCATCTGTGTCAAACGCAAAGCCTTCTGGGAACTGGTCGTCGGGCAAATTGAAATGGCAGAAACCTGTAAAAAGGGTCAGGTTTTTGAGTTGTAAAACAACCATTCATTGCTGTATCACGGTTTAACTTTCACGGTTTCGCTACTTCGCGGATTTTTGTCGGGCATTGCATTCTTTAAACCTGTGGTGTCAAACTTGTTTTAGCTGAGGGGCATGTGGTAGGAAAACCATTCTCAAAGGGGCAAGAGTAATAAACTAATAGCATAAAAGGAATATCTTAGCTGGAGGGGTGGGTGTCTTCTGGGAGGCTTACAATTAAGTTATAATTCAGGGATGTTAGATCTTGGGATCAAGAGATCGAAGGTTCGATTCCCGACTCCTCCGTGTTATATGTCGAAGTGTCCTTGGGCAAGACACTGAACCCTTATGCCCCCAATAAGCAGGTCGGGGCCTTGCATGGCCGCTATTGGTGTGTGAGTGTGTGCGTGTGTGTGAATGGGTAAGTGTGAAGCACATTGTAAAGCGCTTTGGGATATCTTCATTGAGTTGAGAAGCGCTATATAAATGCAGACCATTTACCATTTTATTATAAAACGATGGGGGGGTTCCCATCAATGCTATTCTTCTTCTAAGGCTACATCTCCTGTACTGTTTAGCAACTGTGAATTTGTCAAAGAAAATTAAATATGGAGAATTAAATATAGAAAGCAAAATCAACAATTGAGTTTATTTCCAGTTTATTTATCTCAGGGAAACTCATGCAAACTTGAAAGTGATAAAATAGTATACGAACACTAATTGAAAAGTTTGATTTAACGATTTAAAAGTTTTTCTATTTTTTTGTTTTTGAAAATATTAATATGCGAACTTTTCTGTTAGATGTCATTTGGATTATAGACATGAGCTAAAGCTTCTTAAAATTCTACAAAGACACCCAAGGGCTGTTTTTAAATTTTTTTGAAATGCCTTATATATTCTCAGTTTGATTTATGGTAATCAGCAAATACGGCTATTGTGGGTGTTTTGAGAGTGGCGCTTGACTTTGACCACCAAAGTCATCATGTTAAAGGAGAGCAAAGCCATTTTTTACCATCAGTCAACCAATCATATTTCTGATAACCAATCAATTGTCCAACATAGCAGCAAAATTATTTTTAAAACTATAATTTGACAATACAGAAGTTATTTTTTGAAGTAAATAAAAAATGTTTGCATGGTACAGTACTTGTGACTTGACTACTTTTGTTTATTGTTTGAAATGTTATTTTTACGCCAAATTTTTCTTTTCCAATATCGTCCTCATGTTTGTGACCAAATATCATCTCAAGTGGATTGTGACCTGAGCCAAAAAATTATTCTAATATCGCAGCAAGATATTTTTTAAATTCTAATTTGACAGCACAAGTTATATGAAAAAAAAGAAAGAAAAAAAGAAGAAAAAATGTTTATAAAGTACAGTATTCTTATTTGGAATAAATGCTTGAGCCTGTGAAATGGGGTTGTTCCTTTAGTTTCAATGTATATATGTAATGTATATGAGTTTCTAATAAATAAATAAAGGTTTTCATTTTTGAACGGACCCTCTGTGAAAAATGATGGATTACTGTACGTGGAAAGGAAATGGAAGGGATTATTTTACCAAGGACTCTTTATCCAAGTTCTCCCAGCTCAACGTAGCCATTATGGAAATAATCTTATTCATTTGATAAACAAATGTTAGAGACTCTAAGTCGGCTTTGTTCTTTGGTTCCAATGTAGAATACAGTATCTAATAATTTTGAAACGGAACCTCTGTGAAAAATGATGGATTATTGTACGTGAAAAGGACAAGGAAGGGATTATTTTACCAAGGACTCTCTCTCCAAGTCCTCCCAGCTCAACGTAGGCATTCTGGAAAGCGTCTTTCATTTCCTCATCTAGTGGCTGTTCTTTGCCTTGCAGCATAATGGTGGAGCAGCGGTCCAAAATTCTCTCTGGGGCACCCTTCATGACTAGAAGGTGTTTGGACTCTCCAGCACTTGAGTTCTTGTGGATGGAGAGCTGAAAAACAAGTATTTAAAGGGACACCATGTAATTTTTGACCACTAGATGTAGCTGTATAGTGAAGTGCAACCAAACACAGATGCTAAAAAGTACAAGAAAGACAACAAACAGCAGAGCCTCAGAGACACAGTTTTCTTCCGTACTAAAAATGTGCAAAAATAAAGTGTAAGTTTAATATTTTACTAGAAAAGCAAGATAAAACAACTTAAAGAGACACTGTGTAATATTTAACCACTAGAGGTCACCATTTTGTGAACTGTGGCCCAAAATGAGTGCTAAAATGAGTGTTAAAATAAGGACAAATTCCACTTAAATAAATTTCCTTTTTTTTCTAAGTGTATTTTTTTCTTATTTTAATTTATTCTATCTTGTATGTAAAATACAGAAAATATGTAGTTGGTAAAACAACACAACATGCAAAGGAAATAGGAATTTATTTAGCTGATTTTGAGAATATTTTTCCCAATATTAACAAAAATATAAAGCAAGCACTACTTTCTAAATAACACAATTTCACTCACTTTCAGTTTTTTCCCTTTTTTTACAAGACTAAAAACAAAACAAAAATCTGGAAATTGTTGCAGATGTTTGGAGAATGGAAAGGATATAGGATTTAATTTTATGTATTTCAAAAAGTATTTTCTACCAGTAAGAAAATCAACAACTTAATAATATTCTTTCCATATTTTACAAGAAAAAAACTATTGAGCCAAATGTAAAAATCCTGCAAATTGAGTAAGGTTTTAGCAGTAAATAATCATATCTTTGCCCTTTGCGTTGAAAGGAAACTTTGTAATTTCTGACCGCTCGGTTTTGTGTAACCCAAGTGAAAATGAGTGCTACACAGCACAAGGAAGAATTCCAACTATGAAGACTTGAAGTGACAAAACCACAGCCTCATGTTATGTAAATAAATACAAATTCTCAATATATGAGTATTTAAAAGCATGTTCTGCTAATTATTCAAATCAATATTATTTTTTAAAGGAATTCGTTTTTTTTAACCATAAGGACAGGCTAAAAAATACACAATGTCCCTTTAAAGATCACAGATTGTTAAAACATAAACTGTACCTGTTTTATTTATTTTTTAAAAAAAGATTAAAAGAAATCAAGCACATAAGCAATTCACAATAATTCAATCATCAAAATTTATTGGTCGGATAAGTGCAAAAAACGATGTCATTTTATGAGAAAAATACAAACGAAAAATTGACAAATAATTGGAGCTACATTGTAATAACCCGAATGTTAGAGCTGCTTTTTTGACCTTGTATTTTGGATATATGAAGAAAGAAGAAAGAAGAGAAAATAATTATAATGTGCGTTTTTTTTTTATATGTATATTTTATACAATTTTTTTTCAAATAAATTATATTAATTAAATTATGGTCTTACCCAATTGGCAGAATAATGCACATGAATAGCATGGCACTTATCTCACTATACCGCTAACTGTCATGATTACCTAAGTGGAGCCACCTGGGGTAATCATCTGGCGCGCTGGAATGCGCCTTCTGATTGGGTTATGTTCGCTATTTAAGCATTCTACACCAAGACATGGGTGTCTGAGGATTACTCCTGTATTCGTAAGACACTCCCGATTACCTGCCTTGTTGTTTACTTGATTCTGCCCGTCTGCCTTCGATCCGACCTGCTTCCGTCCACGCTACGATCTTCTCTTCAGTCCTGGTAAACTCGACCTGCCTTCGTCCCACGCTACGATTGATCACGTCTCCCGCTAACCCTTACGCTTCCCCAAATAAAGAATTGTACGAACGCTCTGGGGTCTCCTGCTCTGTTCTGGTCTTCCCTGACAGCTAACTATTTTAATAATAATGGTAAAAACAGTATTTATTAAAGCCAAAAATGATGTGGTATAGAAAATTACAAATCATGTTGTTTATTTAAAGAATTATTATGAACAACAAGCAGAATTTTTTATTGTTATAGGTCAAAAGTTAAACAAGTTTTGCCAATGAGTACAATATTTCTTAATGCGCTGCACACACTGCGGTATGAAAAATAAAGGCTAAGATTTATTTTGCCATTATTATCTTTCTATAATATCATGATTTCTATTCATGGTTATATTTTTCTTTAATTAAGTACCATTACTATTCTTTTTTTACATAACAAAGAAAAGTAAATATAGTATTTTTTCCAATATGATTTATACAATGCATTGAATTTATTGCGGTATTAAAAAAAAAGGGTCATGATATATTTTCTCATCGTTATTTTAGAGAAGCAGGATTTTATCCCTTAGCATTGTCAGTTGGAAAAAAAACATTTTAGTGAACATGTATTGTAGAAAAGGCCACACAACAACTGCTATGGTAGACCTTTAGCGTATGGGACTTAGTTTAAGATCCGTCCAAAGTTGTACAAAGTAGGAGTGAAAAACACGATAAAAAAAACTTTGAAGTTATCTTGAGTAAACATAATAATATTTTATAGTCTTGTAATTTTCCATTTCGAAGGTCCAAAAATATCTTGAAAGGCAAAGAAGATTCCACTTACCAGAGAGCATAGGTAAGCAGTTTATGTGCACATAGTTTGCCTTTTTACCTGATACTTGTTGGTGGAGTTGAAGGGAATTTCAGAAATCTTTTCGTATTTGTCACGTATGTCTTTGACAGAGCCGCAGCACAATTCAATGCATTTAAGCAGAGCAGCTTCGGAAGCATCTCCAGCGACGTCCCTCTGTCAATTAATAGAAAATTGTCAGATTATTGGACACATTTCAACCTAAATGATCTCGTCACTAAATCCTCACACATGGTCGTGTTCATCAAGGATCTGGGCCACACATTTATGAAACATTTCACTATGGAGAAACAGTTTCATGATTTGCAAGTTATTTGTGTTGTTTTTTTTGTTTTTTCCTGATACCGCTGAAACACATGTTTCATTTTTTACAAAACTTTTGAATGAATTGGTCTGTTGTTCAAGCCTTTGCAACCACCGAATTAAAAATTGTATCACAAAGAGCGTATTTACCAGTGGTGAAAGCTTAACCCATTAAAAGACTAAAACCTCACAGTGACATTGTAAGCAGCCACAAAAAAAACAGGAAAATTGAACTGTATTGTTGACGTCAAGATGTGTGAACAACACATGTGTTTTCTTTGTTTTTAGCTAAAATAGGGTGGATCTGTTAGGCTGAATCCAGAAATCACAAGAGTTCTGTTCATTCAGGTGAAGATTTTAAAATATGGCCACATATTGTTTTTGTATTTTTTACATTATTTTGTTCACTTGTACGCATGTGAGGAGCATTTCAGAAGAAGCTCTAAAGTTTGAGCAATGGTGACACAATATGCACTTATGTTTACTTGCAACCACACATGTTCACTATTTTGTTTATAGCAGAGATGGGTAAACGCGATCCTCGAGGGCTTTTGTCTCTTCTTCAATTCAGGTGATTCAAATCACGAGGATTGTTCAAAAGCACCTCCCATCTTGCTTTTGAGCTGACAATTTCTATCCTTTTGGGTCCGAAAAGAGAAACCTACAAAAGCATGTAGGATATGTGAAAATGGAGTGCCACGCCCAATTTCGTTGTCGCAATATGTTCAACCCATTTTGTAACCATGACAATAAAGGTATATTCTATTCTATTCTATTCTATTCTCTATGTGGCCATGGACGGTTTACAATAATTGCTGGCTCTATCAGATAATCAATATATAACACTGGACATACATTTTGTTTTGTTTTTCAAAAATATTACTTAAAGTGATGATGACAAAATGTATAATGTATTATCCAGAAAATCCTACCATTTTGCAAATACAAAATTACTTGGAATCATCCATGTCCTCAATGGCTTGTGCTAGTAGTAAAAAAAAGCACCAAAACACTCCTTTTCTAAATGGGATAAAAGGTCAAGTAGACCAAAATATGTCAGACTCTAATTAAGGGAAGCTATCACAATTAATGTATACCTTTAGGATGGGAATGTTGGTCTGTTCTGCCAAGAAGACAGCCCGGTTACAGAGTCCGGCAATTCTGGCCAGGGCGGCCCAGGTGGCAGAGCTCCTATCAAAGGACGTCCCGCTTTGGTTCTCTGTTGTATCTGCCTCGTGTATCTGGTTGTCAAACCACATATGGGCGACCGTCATCCGGTTTTGCGTTAAGGTACCGGTCTTGTCTGAACAAATAGTGGAAGTGGAGCCCAGGGTCTCAACGGCCTCTAAATTCTTGACCAGGCAGTTCTTTTTGGCCATACGCTTGGCAGTCAGAGTCAAACACACCTGCAGAAATGTTAGTTATAGCAATGACGAAACAGCTTTAGGAAGGAGACTTGAACTTGAGTAAAACTCACAGTGACAGTGGCCAGGAGTCCCTCTGGCACATTGGCAACGATGATACCAATGAGGAAGATGACGGCTTCAAGCCATCCATACCCGAGAATGAGGGAAAGGATGAAAAAGGACACGCCAAGGAAGACAGCTACACCAGTAATGATGTGGATAAAATGCTCAATCTCAACGGCAATGGGAGTTTTGCCACCTTCCAGGCTGGACGCCAAGGTGGCAATGCGACCCATGACGGTGCGATCTCCTGTATTGATGACAATTCCTCTAGCGGTACCTACACAATTGTATCTTAGAGTCAGCAAATATTCTAGCAATATACAATAAGGTTTTTTTTCATTTTGTGAGACCTTCAACACAGTTGGTAGAGAAGAAAGCAATGTTCCTTGTCTCAAGTGGGTTGTCATTGGAGAAGTCAGGAGTTCGGGTCTGGGGCTCGGATTCGCCAGTCAGAGAGGAGTTGTCCACCTGATCGGACAAAATCTTTGATTTAATGTGTTACTTCAAAGAGGCATGCTAAACAAATGCTTGTGAGCAATGACCTTGCAACCGTGGGCAGAGATAATCCGGAGATCCGCCGGAATCCGATCGCCACCTTTCACCTCCACTAAGTCTCCCGCTACCACATCCTCAGCGTTGATGTTGTTCTTTTCTCCGTTACGGATGACTAGGGCTTGCTACACATTTAATGATGACACATACTTGAACAATGTGCTTGGCACTTCATGGTAAACAATTGGATTGGCAAAATCTTACCTGTGGGACCAGATTTTTGAAGGATTCCATGATCTTGGAGCTCTTGGCCTCTTGGTAGTAGGAGAAGCAACCAGTGATGATAACCACAGCAGAGAGCACGACACCCAGGTATAACTACAAGATGAAGGATGCTTGTATTAGCATATGAGTCTTGCACACGGCCTGACAAATTCCACCTTACATTATCATTGGCAGGTTCATCTTCAGAGGCAGCCTGGATGCCATAAGCTAGGAAACAGAGAAGAGCACCGATCCACAAAAGCATGGAGAACCCTCCAAACAGCTGACAGGGAGATATTTGAGGTGCAGAGAGATCAAAGGGGCGAGTATTTAATGAAATCACTCCTTAACAGAAATCCCTTTTACCTGTCTACAGAACTTCACCCACTCGGGCGTCGTGGGTGGCGGTGTGAGAGCATTGGGACCATCTCGAAGCAAAATTTCCTTTGCTCTAGCAGAGGATAGTCCCTAGAGATCCGTGAAATACAATTGTAATGAATAATACAGAATAAATACTCGTTGTTTTTAAGGTCATTTAAAGTTTGCTGTGTCCACAAATGAGTGATAATGGCGAGGGAAAATTGTGTTTTGTTTCAGAACAGTATGTGCTGAGACAGTCAAGGTCACGTTTTATAGTAAGGGCGAAAAAAATAAAAAGGTGTTGACTGAGTCAATGAGAATGAACACTTTGTTTAGGGGAAAACTAAGGCGGATCACGTTTCAGTGGGTTATAGAGTATGTGAGGCTGTATTGTACATTGTAATTGGATCGCATTCGTCTTCTTCCAGGTTGCCCTCAAGCTCTTATTTGCTTTGCCCAAAATAATCAAGAAATTGCTAATTTGAAAGCTGCCAAGTATATTAAGACTGGAGAAGTTGAACATTAAGACTGAAAGGAAAAAGTGGAAAATATCCCATTACATAGAATCAATAGGAATTTAACAATTCATTTATTTGAAAGATTGAATCGTTCCACTATGAAACATAACAAGATAGACATTGAATTGTCTTTCATATGTGAGATATATCCTATAAACTGAAGGCACTCTTATCGCTATTAGTAGTGGCATTCATTTGCCGTAAATGTAAAGTGACAACAAACTAATTATTATAACCTTGCGTATTAAGTCGTATTGCATCAAATCAAATTATAAAACCTATGAGTTGAAACAAATAATTCCTCTAGCTAATCACGCAGTCCTTGTTTTTTTATTGCAATATTCACCCAAAAAAACTCACTTTTTGTGGAGGGATATCCACTGGTAATAATCAAGTTTTAATATCTTAATATTGTAGTTGTTCTTGTGCTTTTTCAATTCTGCCTTCTCGTCTGGGCAGAAACACAATAGCCATAATACTGATTGTATACTTACCCTGGCAAGGTCGGTTCCATACTTTCTATGAAGCTCATCCAACGTGAGCTTGTGGTCATCCTTTAGAAAAAAGAGACAAAATAATGTGAGTCAAAATCCCATTTAGAGATAACTACTGTCATGTGCTTATAGATGAGTCCTGATTTATTTCAGGGGTGGGGTAAACAAATTCCTTATTCTGCTGTAGACTGAAAAAAAGTGTGGACTTAGCTCCCCAAAAACTGACAATGCTTTTGCTAACAGTCAAAGAAATGTCACCCAGCGATTGGCGCACTTTAGGTTTGTATAAAGCCTTGTCATTTAACAAAAGCTGTGTCCATAAAGCTTACTACACTGCTTCAGGTGTTTCTATAGAAAAACTGATATAACTGAGAAGGATACAAGCAATAAGAGCCTCTGAATTGCACACAGTACTTGTGTGATTTGGACGATTAACTAATCAAACTTAAAACTTTGCTGGGCTAGCAATCCATAGAACAGATTGTACCATTAAGGTCCTTCCCGGTAACCATTTATGACCAACTCTCACCATTTGCATTGTTTATCGTATGACCTGATGTTGGATGATTACAAAATCATTAACAACATTACTATTGTCTCACCAACACTGCTGTTGTTTCCTGACCATGCAAACAATGACAAAAAGTTGAATGGAAAAGCTTTTGAAAAGATAATAAAGCGGTTTCGAGGGGCCATCGCCTTATTTCTTATTGTACCGCCATGTCCTTCAGTGTTGTGAGGACTTTGAGTTCAAGTTCAGACAGGCTCATAATCATTAATATTTCACCTAAATAGCCATTTTATTACCTTATATTTTACTAAAGTAACATAACTTTCTTACAGCTGTAGAAAGGCCAAGAACAAAATACCCTATAAAGTAGGTTCATAAGCAGTACCAGATCAAAAGCTCTAAAGATAATCCAGTAAAGTCAATTTAGAAAACGGTATTTAATGCAAAATATGATTAAAAATGTGTTACATTGAAGTTTGCCTATGAAATTAATTTAATGACCGATTCACGGCATGATCTAGTCAAGGACAACTGTTGAATCTAAAGGTCACACTGTCCTTTATTTTTCCGTTTCAGTAAGCATGGAGAATATTTGCAAGCTCCTCCCACATAGTGGCAAATACTACATTGAGGCTTCAGAATGAGAAACAAAATTGTATATTCTGTATGACACAAAATCATGCCGCAAACTCAATATACTCTTAACTAAACAATCAGCTAACTCTTGAGCACCTATGTTTACACCAAAAATGTCATATTTCCTGTTTACGAAGGCAATTCCTACTTTACTCAGCTATGTAGTAACTCTGTGCAAAATGACAAACACGTGACGCTGCTTGTATCCGTTCAGAAAGCTGCTCTTGTGAAACCAAGGGTACACAGCTTTCTTTCATGTGACTACGCCATGAAGTCAAAGACGAGTGTTTACCCAGGCATTGGTGGTGACCAATAACGGCTAACAACGTCATGACGGAGCCTTCCACAGGTCAAACTTTCAGGTTGTGCTTTTACGGGTTCACAGAGGTCGGCATAGTTTATGCCTTTTAGACAACTCACCAGATCCACTTCTTTCTTCAGGTCGTCCATATTCTTCTTATCTTTCGCCTTTTTGCCTTTCTTGCTTTCACCGTCAGAGGTTGCTGCCAGTTTGTAGTCATCTTTCCCTCTCTGGTTGAGAAAAAAAAGATCAATGGAATGAGACTTGAAATAACAAAGAGCATGTGCGAAATAAGGCTGCCTCTTTGTCACTCTCAGACAGACACGTGCTAATTATTTGCTGAAAGCCAGTCAGTCTGCCTTGAAAAGACCCCCACATGCACGAGCAAAAAACCCGGCTCGGACATAAACTCGATCAGAACTGCAGGACTATCAAAACTAAGCCAAAGTATGAAAGCAACTGGTTTCAATACTTACTCCCAGCCCCATGCTTGCTGTTTCTGTCCCAGAACAGCCAATCCAATTGTCTTCAACTTCAACTTTTCTACTCCGCCTCTCTCTCTCTCACTCTTCCTCGCTCTCTCTCTCTCTCTCTTACTCCCCCTCTCTTTTTCCCCCAAAGCAAGGCCAACTTATTCCTCTCTTGCTTAGGCAGAGAAGATAGGCTCCTTCACATTGACATACCTTTATACCTACCTGCAAGGTGAAAGGGGGATTGTGGGGAGGTGCTTGAAGAAGGAGGATCTGAAATGGGTTGGTTGTGTGAGGGTAAGGGGCGGTTTTGAAAACAGGTGAGTCGTAATGGCGCCGTTTAGAGGAATGGATACGGAAGAGGACCATGCCCTTCATTTGCTCTTTACACTTTGACCCAATTTAGGCCTCCTTTCGCCTAAGGTGAGTTCCTGTTAAAAGTTTAGTGAAGAAATCAAAGACTGAAAGGAGTGAAGGCCACTTGGACTGAAGTCAGAGCTCAAAACACAAGTCAAGATACCATGAACCGCTAATGCGTCAGAAAAAGTCACGTGTCCTTTTGAAATCGTAGCGTTAACCGATGATCTGCAGAATAAAACAGGAAAGACATTCAGGAAGTGGAGGGTTTTGTTTGGTCAGCAGGAAGCTGTAAAACTGAAACATAAAGAATGGCGGACACACCGTGTCCTTGACAGTCTTTCTTGATAAAAAAAGCAAGAATGGTGAACATCATCACGCTCAAGCACAGGAGAGCCATATGAGTGTTAATTGTCTTAGCAACCACATAATATTAGTGCTTCAGCTGGAGCGAATTGAATGCTGCATTAGCAACATTTTGGACCTCCGTAGAGATATTGTTAACTTATTCTAGCAAAGGGGTGGGCAAACATTGCAGGACAGAAAATTTGGCACGAGATAACCCAGGAGAAAAAAAATGATCAACTGATTCCAATTTGAATCTAATACCTCAGATATACATGAGAAAATAAGACAATGTAGAACTATCAAAAAAAGGGGCTTGTTTGAAACTGAAAACGGAAATCGAATGTCATCGTTGGAGCGGCCTATTCAAGCACAAAAATGTACTCTCACTTCAAAATAAACCAACCATCGACTAAAATGCTAGTCTAGATTTGAGATTGTTTTTGTCGTGACAAAATTTGGAAAAGCTGTGTATATGTATATATATATATATATATGTATATATATATATATGTATATATATATCTCATCTCATCTTATCTCATTAGCTGTACCGCTTATCCTCATTAGGGTCGCGGGGGGCTGGAGCCAGCCAATCGCAGGGCACACGGGGACAGACAACTCACTCGCTCATTCACACCTAGGGACAATTTGGACCGGCCAATTCACCTGAAATGCATGTTTTTTGGAATATAGGAGGAAACCCACGCAAGCACGGGGAGAACATACACGCTGCGCCGCCGTGCTGCTTATATATATATATATATATATATATATATATATATATATATATATGGTAATACACCACTGTTTCACGTTTCCGTTATTGCTGGGTTATTCCTTCATGGATTTTGAATTGAATGGTTTTTATTGTTGTTAATATCACCATACCGTGCTCTATGTGCTGAGGAGACAGCTCATGGCAAATATGATCACGCTGGCAGGTTAGGGAGGGTTTTGTGTGTTGGGCGGGTGTTACTCTCTGTGTGCACGACTATGATAGGCTCGTTTATGCTGTCAGTCAAACAGCCGGCACAAGTAAATATGGACTCCCCAAAACAAACTGTGGAGTAAAGCTGTAGCTGAGCGAACATTTTTGCAGCTTGTAACATTGACAAGAAATTCATCAATCATGTTATCACAACGCCAGATCTATTACCCATGAAACGGATGACCTGGAACTATAACTTGTGGGAAAACGTTACATTTAGGGACAGTTGTGTTTTAATCATCGTCTCAATTTGAGGAAAGCCGATGTTCATCATTTCACACTGAAAGGAGAAACCCTCTAATTTTGTTGTACTTTTGTATGGAGACAATAAAGACCATTCATTCAACTGCAATTCTTTGTTATGAGTTTTTTTGTAGATCTATCTTTGTAATTTTGTTACATACGTATTTTTTCAGTTGGTAAGGACATCATCCTTTGGTAAGTTTGACCCTTGCAGGCTTTTAGGTAGGTGTTATGATACTTCGCAGATTTTCACCTTTTGCAGGTGTTCAGGTCTGATATCCGAAGGATTTCTTTACTCTATTTGCCATTCTCTATATTATCATTACATTTTCGTTTTGCGAGCCAGATTAGATAGCCGGACAGCAAGTGGTCCAAGGCTTTAGTTTGATCACCCCTGTCCTAGCACGTTTTCTTCACAGCCAGAAGCAAATTCCCCTCTGGAGGAAAAGTAGGAGGCAACAGTTGGTGGAAGTGACCTCTGAGTCCATTGTAAAACAAAGTAGCTGAGTTTCTGTTCAAAGAATGCGGCAAGGTTGTCCTTGTTGGTTGTCGGTGAAGAGAGGGGAAAGGGGGAAGGATGTTTGTAGTAAACTCTTACTGTTTACAGTCACAATGTGCAGGAAGGAGGAGGGCCAATTTGCGGGGGAGGGGAAGTTAGAATGGAACAGGAATCCAGTTCATTTTGCTGCATAACCTGTTTAAGGCTACAGTGTGTTTATTTCAGTTTTGCTTCGAATGACAACATTGTAAAGGTACAATTCAAAAAATCAAAACACATCACTTGCATCACTTTGAAAGTAAACAATTTAGATGGAGGACACGGGTTGGAAAAGCTAGCTAACATCTGCTTCACAGCACTAAGTCAGGCAAACACAGCCCCCGTCTCCATGTTGCACACGACAACCGTGAAAACTCACAGGAGCGGTGACGTCCCTCTAGGGAATTCTCCACCTACTTACAAGGCCAAAAGCCCCAAATCAAAATTTTCCCTGATGATGTGGAGAGTAGTTGTAGCACTTGTTTAACCCAAAACAAAGGCTTTCACGCAAATGTAGTGAGCAAGCTAGCAGTTTGCCCTTTCCAGACTGTGAATGAATGATAAGAAAGTAGAGTTTACCCAACGACGTGCCGTAAAAATGTTTCCTCCGGGAGCAGAGATGCCGCAATGTTCTGGACTTTGGACTATGAGTTGTGTATAGACTTTTAAAATGTTTAATAATCAAACCAAAGTTTCTACGTTTTACAACTATGTGATAGAGGTTGGACACTGATTGACTGACTACAAGCAGAAGCTGGATCAACTTCTGACTAGCTCGGTTGAGTACATGTCTATGAAAATGTCAATACATGACATTAAAGGATATGTGCTCGATAGGCTTAAATTTTTCCCCAGGGTCCAAGCACAAAAACTTTAATTTTTTTTTTTTTTTTTTTTTGGTTTGAACAAATTTATTGACACTAAAAACAGAAAACAATCATGACAATCTCAACAGCAATTAAGCACATTCACAATATTATATTCCAATATTACGTTTTTAACAGCAAACACAAAGTGAGGTATAGCGAGGACACTTTTTACATTGTCTACATGCAGGCGGTAATCCGATTTGAAGTATAATCCGATTTGAAATGGAATGTTGTCAGGATTAAAAATGGTGTAAAAAGAACAAAAATCAAATTAAAGTTCAATTGCAAGTGCTATTCCAATTGCATTGGTCTGGATAGTCCTATCATTTTTCCGATTACTCATGCATTCGAGTGATCTGATTAATGTTCCCTCATCAGGGATATTTTCATGCCCCAAAGTATTATGGGACTTGTAGTTGAGAAACGAATTATATAGTTATATTGCAACTTACTCGCTGTAAAATCTTTGATATTTTTCGAAAATGCCACATGTATATATATATATATATATATATATATATATATATATATATATATATACATACACAAAAATGTACTCTCACTTCAAAATAAACCAACCATCGACTAAAGTACTAGTCTAGATTTGAGATTTTTTTTGTCGAGACAAAATTTGGAAAAGCTGTTTATATATATATATATATATATATATATCATCTAATCTCATTAGCTGCACCGCTTATCCTCAGTAAGGTCGCAGGGGTGCTGTAGCCCATCCCAGCAATCATCGGGCAGTGGGCAGGGGACACCCTGAACTGGTTGCCAGCCAATCGCAGGGCACACAGGGACAGACAACAGTATATACATATATATGTATATGCCACAACATTCAATTCCTTCTCCCGTTATGATTTCCTTTCTCGTAATCAGGAGGTTTTTCTGCCATGAATGCATGAAGCTTTAGAACAAGCATGATGTTGTCTTAACAAGAAAAGAGCTTCCATTGTGCTCCTATTACTAGAATATCTTTCAGTTAGGGCAGTGGGGGAGCATGTTTCTGAGCCCTTTGTGCTAAGATGGTGAGCAAATGTCAAGTATATTTTTAGAAATTAAACACAGAGATGTTCTACTCCGACATGTGACTTGTTCATGAACCTTGTTTTAAAAGCTCGGATGTAAAACACATGTACAACAATTCAAGGACACCTTTACTTCTTAACAGTGTAAACTATTTTAATAATATCTTTAGTCTTCAACGATTGCATGGACTCTTAAGCCTGTTTGAACGGCCACTCTAAATTCTTGGCCTGTGTTGGTCTGGCCGAGAAATAATGGAATGTGTCTGTTGGCTCATATTTGACTGAACGGTGCATTAGCCCTGAAAATGTTTTGGCAGGGCATTTGAATGGATAAAGTAGGTCCAGTGATTTTTGGTAGAAACAACAGTGAGAGTCAGTCAGGCACACGTTAAAACTGTGCCAAGGTTCGAAGGTTTAACGCAGCTAAAAACATATTTAAAGAATACGTTAAAAGCATGTTTAAGTAATCCGGACACATTCAGATGAAGACTTATGAATTTAATTGAGAGCTAAAAAAAAAAGTTTAGGGCTCTTTTTTTATTTCAGAATAAGCTTTGCCAATTTTAGCCATCAGAAAGTTCATTGCATACAATGCTTAAAAATGAAGTTTGTTAAAATAGTTTTCACAGACTGCAATGCGAAAAGATGTCAAATTTCAAAATAGTTTCAAAATATTTTAACTTGTTTTCACAGGAAAATATACTTTTTTATTATTCAAACAATTAAAACAGTCTCTGCAAAGAGATGAAACCTCATTCTGCTTATTGTGAATTTCTATTTTTCTCTTTTTTTGCTGAGTAAGAGTTAAAAATATGTAGATAGATAGATAGATAGATAGATAGATAGATAGACAGACAGACAGACAGACAGACAGACAGACAGACAGACAGACAGACAGACAGACAGACAGACAGACAGATAGATAGATAGATAGATAGATAGATAGATAGATAGATAGATACTTTATTCATCCCCGCAGGGAAATTCACATTTCCAGCAGCATCCCTTCGCTGAGAACAATACAATAATAAAGCAAAAGGAATACAATATACAAATACCCAAGCGTAGCGTGTTGTATAGAGTATTTAAATAGTGCTACATAAAAATACACACGGCAATAAAAGTACGGTAATATGCAATGTAGGGGGTGTGGTTCAATGTGGGCCTTTACTCCGCCGGGTGGAGTTCAAGAGCCTCATGGCATGAGGAAGAAAAGATCTCTTCAGTCTGTCCGTGGTACAAGACAGTAACTGCAGTTATCTTGAGTGGGGGATGTCCTCCGTGCTAGTGTCCAGAGGGGGAGGGACAGCTGCAGTACTCTAGGGTGAGGATGAGTATTTTATATATATATATATATATATATATATATATATATATATATATAACATAATATAATATGTATAATCACAATCAAGTTAGACCAGCAGGTTGGACTGACAACCAATTATGTTAAAACGATATTTGTGTTACTCCCGTAAACATGTCAAAAACGCTGCTGGTTGTTTGCGCATGTAAAATAAACACCTTGAAAGTAGATTGTTGATAGGAGCTACTGTCTTTGCCTTTTAGACACTACTCGTTACACATAATGCGTGAAGCCATGACAGAGTATTTATGGGAATGCTTAAACAGAATATGGAATTAATTCCATTCATTTTCAATGGAACAAACTTTCAACATCTTCATAGTCCAACCGTGCCACACCCACTACTTCACATAATCTTCTCCTGACCAAAATATTATTGGGAATCAAATTACTCATACTATTGCTTCAAACTGAAAATAAATTACTTGAAAATTTAAGTTGATTGAGTATTTATCCTGGCATCTTTGTATTTTAAGCACGGTGGTTCTTAAACCATGTTCAAACAAAGCCTAGGGGTTTGGTCAGTCAGTCACAGAGGTCAATGGAGCCTCTGCCGTGAAAATGGTCGGACAAATATGTTAAATATAACTTGGCAAAATTCCCCCTTCATGACAACTGTGCAGAGGAAGAACAAATATATGTCTGAGATTTCTGTTCCCATGGAACTGAAACAAGCAGTCCCCTCACACTTAAATAAGCTTGCGAAGTATTATGAAAGATACTGCATTGCAAGAGCCTCATATCTAACACGGCTAAAACGGCCATTCACGTTTGATGATGAGTTAGCAGATATCAATGATGAATAGCTTGACGATATCCTTGAAAATCAGCAGAACCAGGTTCAAAATGTTCAGACGTCAACGCTCTAGAGTATAGACCAGAGGTATCTAACATGCAACCCGCGGGCTTGATCAGGCCCGACAAGGGTTTTAATTTGGCCCGTGAGATGACGCCGAGGGAAGTGCACGGTAAAAACGAGCTGCGGTTTGAAATATTTCCACTAGATGCCACCGGAGTCAGGCACCACTCACAGTAACTGTATCTGTAATTCTTCCTCTCTCTTTCCTTCTTTCTTTTTTGCTCTCTTTCTTTCTTTATTTTTTACGTTCTTTCTCTTTCTTTCTTTTTTGTCTTTCTGTTTCTCTTTTCCTCACTTTTTTCTATTTCTCACTCTTTCTCTTTTTGATCTCCCTCCTCTCTTTTTTATCCATTTCTCCATCTCATTCCCTCTCTTTTTTGTCTCTTTTTACTTTCTTTCTCTCTCTATCCTAACATCCTACATGCCGACATTTCTTGAGTAAATTATAACTATAACCTTATCCTCCTTGTTTTATAACCTTATCTTCTCTGTTCCTTTATCTTCTTAGTTTTTTTTACCTCACTGTGAATGTGTGAACTGGAGTGTCATGCCCAATTTCGTTGTCACAATATGTTAACACATTTTGTAACAATGACACTAAAGGTATATTCTATTCTATTCTATTCTATTCTATTCTATTCTATTCTATTCATCCATTTTTCTTTCCCTGTCTTACTTTCTCTCTTTTCTCTCCCTGATTCTCTCTCTTTCTCTGTCACTCTTTCGCCCTCTCTCTCTCTCTCTCTCTCTCTCTCTCTCTCTCTCTCTCTCCCTTTCTTTGTCTCTGGTTGTCTCTATTTCTCTATCCCTTTTTCTTTCCCTCTCTTTCTCTTTTTCCTTTGTCTCTCTGCTTCTCTCTCTTTCTCTTTGTTTCTGTTTCCCTTTGCCTGTCTCTCTCTTACTTACTGTCCCTTTAAGCCATTCAGTATGACCGTTGACCCCTTAAATAGATAAAATAGCCATCAGCCTCAGCTACTAAGGCAGAGTTCTTCTTTAAATTCAATTCACTCAAGCATTCTCCTGCATTCAACTAGCGTTCAACAAAGTTGAGCTTTCAAGCATTCCCACGCAATATCAATGAAATTGCTAAATCTAGTTTCATCATTAAATCCTTCATGTGACTTGATGTCCCTTTCAAAGTAAGTCTCTTGCCTTTCAAAGTAAAGCTGCCCGTAGGGATAACCAAAAGTAAGATCAAGTCACTAGAACTGGGTCAAAGGCCAAGGAATAAAGAAGGGGGCTGTTTTGGGGGCTTAAGTATCAACAGAGTGAAGGTGGGGATAAGCGAGTGGGTATTTCAAACATCTAGCAGCTTTTGGATGTCATGAGGGAGGAATGGGTGAGTATTCCTGGTGGCACCACATTTACTACATACCCAAGAGTGTTACGACAGTGTCTGAAAATAAGATATTTTGACTGTTTTACAATAGTGTTTACTCTCTTTTGTGGTTGCATTTAGACCACATATATCAAAACCAGAGCCTGTGGGCCACCTTTGGCTCACTAAAATGATTTAGATGTTTTGTTGTATCACATACCAGGAATCACATTTTTTTTCACTGTGCCTTTTCAGTGTTGTTGTTTTTTGCCTAAAACGACTTTTTTACTTTGGTATATTGCATTCCAATCTAATCAAAATTTTAAAAACATTTCAGTTCAGTGAATGCTGGAAAATTGCTACTTTAATAGCACTAATTTTCATATTATTCATAGACAAACAAAAAATGCACTACAGCTAGCTCAGGTTTTCTTTTACCTCTTTTGATACATTTCTTGATAAATAAGATAAATACATGATTAAAAATAGCAAATAAAGAAAAATGCAGACAGCTATTTGAATGTTAGAGACACTGGGGAGAAGAATGGCATCAAATCGACACATTTTATTTGTAAGTTTTTTCAACCATTATATACATCATATCTTATTATCCCATCCCATTAGCTGCACCGCTTATCCTCAGTAGGGTCGCGGGGGTGCTGGAGCCCATCCCGGCAATCATCGGGCAGTGGGCAGGGGACACCCTGTACTGGTTGCCAGCCAATCGCAGGGCACACGGCGACAGACAACTCGCTCGCTCATTCACACCTAGGGACAATTTGGACCGGCCAATCCACCTGAAATGCATGCCTTTGGAATGTGGGAGGAAACCGAGGTGTCCGGAGGAACCCCACGCAAGCACGGGGAGAACATACAAACTCCGCACAGGAAGTCCGGTAGCTGGATTTGAACCCACACAGGAGGTTCCCAAGACCTCAGAACTGTGCCGCACACGCGCTAACCACTGCGCCGCCGTGCTGCCCCATATCTTATATTTTTTTTTACATTTTTACAATTTTCAGTTGGTTTGGACCATCACAACTCTTCTTTTCTGTAGCGAATGATATGTGAATGACATGAGTCAGGCAGCATGGAGGGTGTTCTGCCGAAATGAAATGATCTGCATTTATATAGCGCTTTTCAAGTCAATGACTTCCCAAAGCGCTTTACAGTGTGCTTCACATTTCCCAATAGCGGCCGTGCAGCCATGTAAGGCGCAAACCTGCTTATTGGGGGTATTAGGGGTTCAGTGTCTTACCCAAGGACCCTTCGACATGTACCACGGAGGAGCCGGGATTCGAACCTGCGATCTCTTGATCCCAAGAAGAGCGCTCTACCTCCTGAGCTACTGCCGAAATGCCCTACCTTGTTGAGACGACCTTCTGTATGCTAATCCAAAAACAAATTTAGTTTTTTGTCTTATCTAGTAAAATTAGCAACACTGAAACAAACAGAACTTTTATTCATGACATGTAATGAGGGTTGGCATGCAGTGCGTCATTACCTCAGTCAACAAACACCATGCTAAAAAGCTACCGCGGAAAAAACACACCAGGGTTGAAAGCTACGCCAGAAAACAGTATTTTGAAGCAGTGAAAGGCTCGAATAAGACTAAATCGAGACAAAGGTTGTTACTACTCTCCTTTGGATATCACAATCAGCCTTGTGTTAATGTGCACTAGGCATTGGTAGGACGTATCCTCAATGTAGCTTCTCACTCAATTACTTAGCGATGGGAATTCTGTCTGTTTTGTGAGAAACGTCTCTTTTGGCTAGGCTTACTAAAAAGAGCCGGCTCATTGGGTGAGACTCTTCAGATAGCTTTTGTTGATTTTAATCAAAATATTAAAAGTTATTGTGTAATGTTATGCACAAAATTACTTTTGGGGGACAAATAAAGCTACAAAATAAAGCAAGACAACAATGAAAAAAGACACAACAATACTGTAAAGGCAAACAGAGAAAAATAGAAAAAACAATAATGAAGGGAGAAAAAAAAGTAAAAAGCTAGAAGAATCAAAATAATGCAAGGAAAATGAGGAAAAAAATGAGAAAAAAGCATGAAGTAAATAAAAAAGAGGAAAAATGCTGGAAAACAAAGCTTCGGAAAAAATAAACAAAAGAAGAAAGAAAGAAATGAAAAACGAAAAAGGATAGGCCCTCTCACAATACAACCTCCTCACAGATGCCTACCGTGTCATTGGGCTGGCATATAAGTTACTGTTGAGCCTTTCCTGTGCTCAGGTTGCATGTGAGTGGAGCTTATTTGCTTTAAAACGTGTGAAAACTAGGCTAAGAAGCTCACTGTCTTCATGCTGATGGACACCGAAAAGGAAATTCTCATATCTATAGACAATGACAATTTCATGAACAAATTTGCAAGCGCCAGTGCTTTGCTTAGGAGGATTTTGCTGTATTAAGTAGCCAAATTAAAATCTGTGTAGTGAAGCTACTTCATAAGCATTATAAGAGTTTAGTGTAAAGCCTAAAATCTGTTTGGAAAGCAAATGCTGTTTTTATTTCAAAATACTGGCACTGTACATACCTGAACATTTATATAATCTCCTGTGATTAAAAACGGTAAGTTGTTTTTTTAGTTGCTTATCAAGATATAATCGAATTGCTTACCATTAAAATTAATTGAAATTCCTCTTCCATAGCTAAGTGGGCCGGCTTTGGGTATGAAACTCCCTGGCTGAAATAAAGGGCCCACTCCAGCCCCTACCAAACTGCACAATTTTGCTCCATATTTTTTTGCCAGCCTTTTGCGAGGTTTGTATTTTTGTTCGGTGAGGCTCATGTTATGTCAAATAAAAATTGAGTGTTTATTATTTATCCCTCATGTTGTATAAGGAATTGGCACCACTAACTGTTGTTTGCGGGTCAATATTGACCCAGGGTCTAACTCAGTCCTACCACTAAAAAGAAAGGAGTATCGCTCAATATAGTTAATACTACATTCTCACAAACATTACTGTGTGTGTATAGATAACCATACGTTCCTATTGTAATTAGATTCTATGGCCGCCTGTAACACATCAATTATTAAAACACACGGATAAAAAACTTGTTGGAGTTCGTTTTTCAGCTTCCTCCATTTGCAAACCATCGATTCATTAATCATTAATTCTCTTGCGGCTGCACAGTTTCCAGGTTCTTCCACGTAGCATTGTAATCAACTCAACATCACGGACGAAAACACAGAAAGCATTCAATAGAGGGAAAGTGAGGTTTTGGATTTTTTTTTTTTATTTAGAGGCACAACTCTGTTCAGCCTTCGATAGCACAGTACCATTTACATTTCTAGATATGCTGCAGCGTTAGCATCCATGAGTTATTCCGCAAACAGTGGACTCATTGGCTGTGACATCACGTGTTCTCTTCTGCGCAAGCAAGAGGGACATGGTGGCATTCACACAGGAGACGCTTAATAGTCACAGGAGATTGAATAAAAGTCTCATTTAGTTGGAAATGTGAATGGTCTTACAAAAAGACTGGATTTCACCCCAAAATGTTGTAAGTCTTAGTATGATTCAGCCAAGGCTCGAACCTGTGACCACCCAACCCGAAGGCCACCAACCTGGTCCACATCCGCCGGTTTACATCACACTCAGGGCGCACCGCCCGATAGGGTGTGCCGCACAATTTGAGGACAATCGAATACGTGAGCCTTACGGTTGAAAAATAAGGTCGTTTTCGTGACAAGAAAAATTCCAACTTATTGGATGGCAAAATTTTACTTTTCTTCTCCCTACAAAACCTGTGAGCTTTCACTGTAAGTTACTCAGTCATTTTTTCCATTGCTGCCCAATGTCAGCAAAAGAAACATGTGACTCAAGTGTGCTATTGAGAAATCGCATGTAATTTCCAGCACACACACACAAGCATGCCTTCCGAGTTTTCCGCTCCACTACTTGAGGACACTTCCCATATTTTTCATCGGACTTCATTTTAATAGTAATGCACTTCCACACACACACACCAGTTGAGAATTCCTTTGCCAGCTCCTCCCCTGCACATTAGTTTTTCCTTTTGGGTCCCTCACAAACTTCCCTCATGGAAAACTACCAGCATAAGCACACACACGTATGTGATGCACCACACACACACACACACACACACACACACACACACACACACACACACACACACACACACACACACACACACACACACGTATGTGATGCACCACACACACACACACACACTCTCTCTCTCACACACACACACACACACACACACACACACATGCACACCATGTATTGTATATTTTGGGAAAGAGGAGAAAAAAACAGACTCAGGGAGACCGTCTGCTGAGGGATTTTACACACACATCGCATGCAGATGACGGAGAACAGCCTTCAGTGACAGTTGACTGGATAGGCTCCGCTGCGTAATAGTGGAGTGGGAGTCGCTACACTCTCAACAAGTACAAGAAGCAAGATAATCCCCATTGACTAGAAACAATTGTTTGATTTTGTCGACTTCAAAGACAGACCGACAGATAGATATTAAAAAAAAAAAAGTACTACCCAGAGGTGGGTAGTCGCCGAACAATGTACTCAAGTTAGAGTACTGTTACGTCAGAATATCATGACTCAAGTAGAAGTAAAATCCAATAATGACTTTTGTGAAATGTATATGTTTGTTGTCTCTTTGGGGCCCATCCTTCTCCAGGTCAACAAATGTATTTACTTAAGTACAAGTACTTGGTGGAACAACTACTCAGGTACTGAGTAAATGTACCATTGTCTCATTGATGATTTTTTCAACAACCTTTCATTCAGATCATCAAATCCTCAAAGTCTATCCAATCAACAATAAAAGTAATTCTGCGTAAGTCGGTGTGCTCAGTTTGTTTGAGTTAACCCTCTGTAGTTTAAAAAACATATAAGTGAGGCCACAGCTATATACATTGCGCATAGACTACAGTAAAAAAACAACTACAAACCATGCTAACAAGTGTCACCTGTTGTTTGTTCGAGTCACAAGTCAAATCTAAATAAAAGAAACGAGGTCTCTGACAAAATAAATGCGGCTTTGCAGAGATCTAGAGAAGTGTACTTACCTGGAAGGGATTTAAGTAACCAGTTTAATGTAGCCTAGCGTAGCAGAGTAAGAGTACAATTTATTCTTCACACATCTACTCAAGTAAAAGTAAACAGTATAGTCATTTAAAAATTCCCCTAAAACACAAAATGTCCCTAAACTTACTCAAACAAATTTAACAAAGTACTGGTACTACCTAACATAACTAAGGGATTAATGAATACCTAAAAGTAACACATGATTGGCAGGTTTGCTAGTAACCTAACTGGCTAGAGAAATACAATAGCCAGCTAGATAGATTAAAAAATCAGTAATACAAAAGGCTAGGACGTTCGCTACATTGCTAGTCAGGGAGATAGCTAGTTTGCTATTTTAAACGTCAGCTAACATGCTCATCAGATAGTCAGCTTATTCTCTCATCAGATAGTCAGCTAATTTAACTTGCTAGTCAGCAAGCCAACTAACTTTCTTTTTTACTATTCACCTAATTTGCTCATCAGCTAATTCACTAGTAAGTTAGTCAGCCAGACAAATTAAAAAAAAATAATAGTAATAGCTAAAAATAACTAAAGGCTAATGAGTTTTCTAGATTGCCAATTTGCTAGTTCACGAGCTAGTTAGTGAACTAGTTAGCCAGTGAACTGCCATAGCTAGATGGATTAAAAACAGTAATATCTAAAAAAAAAAAAAAAAAAAAAAGAATTGTTAGCAAGTTAGCTAGCTTGCTGGTCAGCTAGTCAGCTAAGTTGCTTGTCAGCAATCTTGCTCACCAGCCAACTTGCTAGTCAGCTAACTTACTTGTCATCTAGTCAGCTCACTTGCTCGTCACCTGGTTAGTTAACCTGCTCATCAGCTATCTTGCTCACCAGCTAACTTGCTAGTCAGGTAGTCAGACGGACGGACGGATAAAAAAGAACAGTAATACCTAAAAAAAAGGTCTACCATCTTTGCCAGATTTCTACTCCCAAGTTAGCTATACTACTAACTTGGTAATTATCAAATTAGAAATACTAAAAAAAAAAATCCTTAATAGATCAAATGTCTGGCAAGTTTGCTTTCTTGCTAGGTAGAGATAGAGAGGTAAGTATTGTAGAGGGGGGTTGTAACGACTTGCAATTACTCAGTTACATTTACTTGAGTACGTTTTGGGACATTTTTTATTTACTGTACTATATGCGCAATGTATATAGCTGTAGCCTCCCATGTATATAATTTTACATCGACAGAGGGTTCACCCAAACGAATTGTCGCAGTACACCGACTTAGAATTACACAGACTTAGAATTACACAGACTTGTCATTTGTTGTTTACTGGAAGGACTTATATGATTTGATGATCTGATTGAATGGTTGTTGTTTAAAAAAATCTATAAATAAGACGTTGCTTCACTTAGTCAGTACTTTGATAGTTTTTTTAACCAAGTACTTTTACTCAATTATATCATTTGGATGACTACTTTTTACTTCTGCTTGCGTCATATTATTCGGGAGTAACAGTATGTTTACTTGAGTTTTAATTGCCTTGTTTCAAGATTACCATCTGTATTATACACATTTGATTGTAGATTATCTACATGAAGACAACAAGTTCTTCCGACTAACGTCTGTCACCAACTCCTTGGTAAAGACGGTCATTTTTTTGTAACCCTAACATACACGCAGATCAAAGGCTACCTGGAGAACTCTGGCATATGGCACTGTTGCTTAGCAACAAGGTCCACCCTGGATAGTTCCAGGGGAAGAAGGCAAGGAAAATCCAGGGGACAGCCCTCAATTGATGGTACAACACCCCAGAGTGAAGATGTTGCACAGTATAAAGGCCAAATTCTTCTGGTTTGTGCGTGCGCACAGGATTAAGCATTCCGCACATCAAATAGATTATCCAAACCGACTGTAGACTGTCAGCATCTATTGCCGTGTCCATCTCTATGCTGGAATCATCATAAATCTGCTCTAAATAAACTTATTCCTTTTTAATCTCATGACTGCAGTGGTGGATTACAGACAGGTCGTGGTAGGATTTGGAGGAGAGGCTTTGAAGATAAAAGGGTGCCAAGAGGTTGGAGAGCAGGTAGTGTGAAAAAGTATCATCAGAATGTGAATGAAGATGTTGGAAATGGGAACAAGAAAAAAAGGCAGCGCAACTCAGCCAAATTAATGTACCACTTTTTTTTCTCAATCAATCCCACGTGTGCGATGGATTACATAATCCATGTCCCAGCCTTGCCTTTCAGATGTGTATCTGCGCTACCAATCGCTAGTTAAAAGAGTATGCACATGCACAATACAGTATTTGGATCATCCTTGGTACATGAAAGCGAGCACCAAAACAAACAAGTGCTTGGAAAACATTATTACGGTACTATGTAATTGAGGCAGTTCATGAAAGATGAACCGTATAATCATCCACATTTTTATCAACATTTAATGAGCTCTTATAGATGATGGCGTGGCTGAGTTTTCCTCTCTTGTTGTTTATAACAAAATTGTAAGGAAAAAAACAGTAATAAACTAAAAAAAGAACAAATGGCAGGCAAGTCTACCAGATTGCTAACTTGTTAATTTACAGGTTGTGAACTAGCGAGTTGGTGAATCTCCATAGCTAGCTAGATTAAAACAGTACCTAAAGAAAACAATTGGCTAGCACGTTTTCTAGATTGCAATCTTGCTATTTAGCAAGTCCTCCTTTTTGCTAATTATATTCCCAAACTTGCATACGATAAACAGAAAATTCAGAGACCTGGTCAATCACGTGGACAAGGCATCCACCCAGTATGGGGTGGAAATGAGCACAGAAAAGTACAGTAATGATCAACAACCCGCAAGGTATCACCTCAAATATGGCTAACAACCACCAAAAGCATGAACTGGTAAAATCTTAATATCTTGGAACTGTCATATCAGAAGATGGGTCAAAACCAGAAATCGAGACCAGAATAGCTCAAACCACAGCACCACTTACAAGATGTAAACCCATCTTGAGAAACTAGAATATTACAGTGGAATCAAATATCCGACTCATGCAAGCAGTAGTTACTTCCAACTCAATGCTTGCGAGACATGGACCCTTGCAGCAAAGCTCAATAGAAAAATCCAGGCCATGGAGATGCCATGCTACAGGAAACTCCTATAAGCAACATAGCCCTTGAGACAAACAAAACAGTGTGTAATACCATCAGAGTGTACATTGTACCCAATGAAAAACTGTTGTGGTCATCAATCTCCAGGGCATTGTCAAGGGGGCAGAAAAAGAGGAATTTGGAAAAGAACTGGGCCGACAAGATCGAGGAATAGACTGGGGCCAGCTTTTCCTCAATCCAAATCCAGGCCAAGAACTGTCAGCAGTGCAAAAAGATATCCAGAGTTACATCGACGACCCAGACGGTTGAGGGATCTGTGAACCATGATATTAATGACATTCAGCTAGTGTGTATGCGCAAAGTTCCACCTCCCGTAAACATAACTACATGTATTTTTTTAGATGATGTTTTAGAGTGTGATTTCAGAGGTTCCGAAAAATCTCTTCAGCTCAACATCAGGCTGCTCATCATAAAGTACAAAAGTTCCAAGTGGGGCATCAAGTAAGCGTCACATCCCAACTGCATGCGGGTTCAGGCAAAGGACAACTTTCTGAGCCTGCAAATTGGTTGCCGTGGTAACAGCAGCCTCAAATTTTCCGGGTAGAAGAACGTGATGTGCTCAAAAAGGAAGTCGTCATATATCTGAAATCGACACTTTTTCCCCACAGCGCATCTTTTAAATACACGTTCACACATTCACATGCGCAGTAAATAATGCGCCGTTAATTGGCCCTCGAGGTTACCGGGGGCCAATTAGCAGCGGGACCTCTGCAATGAGCAGCTGCGTTAATGAGTGCTCGCAGGCCAGCGAATGTCATCACAGATGATGATCTTTCCCAGCGCGACGCACACACAAACCGATGCGCGTGAAGGCGCAAGCTCCCGCACCATGAGATGTGCCTCCCTCCGGATTTAGCGCGCTATGGAAACAAGCTCTAAAATTGCAGTCTCAACAACACAACGGGATGGGTGGGGGTTTTGTTAAAGGTCCACCGGAGGGGTCGACATTCTGAGCAGATGGCTCCCTCGGCAAGTTTCCATGTAATTGACGTGCGCATCTGGCAGTCAAAGCCCTTTAAACGTCATGTCACATGACTAACCAAGTTAGGCTCAGCTGGCTGGATAGAAGTCAGTGGAAGTTCTGGGAAACAAGAAAGACATATATGGATCTTGCATGAGGATTTGAAGCAGACAACACCACAGCACAGAACACCGCTCCTCCTCTTGTTGACCAAGTGCTGGCATAAGGTGATCCTTCAGTGGGACAAATTCTCGGGAATCCCCAACTCCTAATACCATCCCTGGTCAGGCCTGAAGCTTACAGAAATGTACTCACCAACATTTTTAACATTTTTTTAAACCAGGCTGTTGTCCCAACATCACCATCATGTTTCCTAAAAAGTCGTTTCCCTCTGGCTACAATGGCTATCGCTCGTTAGCACTTGCTCCCATCGTCATACAACGCCTGAGGTGGCTAGTCCAGGAGCACATCACGCCCCCCACCCCGGACCGCTGACAATTTGCATATCGGTCAAACCGCTCAACTGACATCTCCGTTGCTTTCCACTCAGCCCTTAATCACCTTGAGTCCAAAGACCCCCATGTCAGAATGCTGTTCATTGACTTCGACTCAACATATTTAATAGTATAATCCGCCAGAACCCTTGTGTAATTTCCTGTTCGACTTCCTCACAGAGACCAAAGGCAGTTCAGGCAGTAACACCTCCGCCACTATCATAATGAACACTGGGTTGCGTGCTGAGAATCAGAAATCATGGCCGGAATAGTTCAAATCACAGATGCACGTAAACCGGTCTAGAGGGAACATAGCAGCTGGTTATTTCTATCTTCATCTACGCTTGCAAGACATGGACTCTCGGCCATGGAGATACGATGCTACAGGAAACTTCTCAGCATCCGCTTCTTAGCCCTTGTGACAAACGAAACGGTGCGCAACACCATCAGTGAGGACTGACCAAGATCCTTTTCCAGAGCACAGTCCAAGCTGCCAGTGTTCCACCTGCACACACATGCTTTTCTAAGAAGCGCTCAAATAAACTCTTTTTTAATCTTTTTTGAGGTATGGGTTAACATTTGGACGGTATTTGAAACAGTCCCTTTCTTACTTCCCGATTTTCATCGTAGAATTAATGACAACATCCAGCATGCACGTGAAGTCAGTCTTCCTATGAAGTCAGTCGTCCTAGAACTTCACTCAAGAGGACCTAACCAGGGAATTCATTGCTGTTAAAGAGACACTGTGTTTTACTTGCAAATTCCAGTGTTTGAAAACTTAATTCATTAAAAGAACAATAAGGATTTGAATAATAAGTCAAATACAGTAGCTCAGGAGGTAGAGTGCTCGTCTTGAGATCAAGGGATCCCAATTCAAATCCCGGCTCATCCGTGTTACATGTCGAAGTGTCCTTGGGTAAGACACTGAACCCCTAACACCCCCAATAAGCAGGTTAGCGCCTTACATGGCTGCAAGGTCGCTATTGGGAAATGTGGAGCACATTGTAAAGCGCTTTGGGAAGTCACTGACTTGAAAAGCGCTATATAAATGCAGATTATTTCATTTCGGCAGAACACCCTCCATGCTGCCTGACTCATGTCATTCACATATCATTCGCTACAGAAAAGAAGAGTTGTGATGGTCCAAACCAACTGAAAATTGTAAAAATGTAAAAAAAATCTTAAGATATGGGGCAGCACGGTGGCGCAGTGGTTAGCGTGTGTGCGGCACAGTTCTGAGGTCTTGGGAACCTCCTGTGTGGGTTCAAATCCAGCTACCGGACTTCCTGTGCGGAGTTTTCATTTTCATTTTCATTTCATTTACATGAACTATCAAATAAACGTTCATTTCTAAATACGATTTTTCATGTTTTGAGATATTTTATCTTTCATGAAAAAGAAAATACTTCATAATTCTAAATGGACAGTGTGTATTCTTAAATGCCTCTCAGGGGTAAAGAATCATTAATTAACAAAACAACAACATTGATTAAGGAAAAATCAAAAATGCATGAATCATCATATAAATGTGTACTTATTTAAATGGGATGTTTTGAGATGTTGAATCTTTTTTTGAGACAAAAAAAGTTTAAATAAAAATCTAATCTGGGGACGGGAGATTATTTTCTTAATTCTAAAGGGACTGTGTGCATTATTCAGCACATTTTAGTGGTGAAAAAAAATCTTTCGTTAAAAAAACATTGATCTAAAAATTAGCTAAAATGTGTGAACTATTATATCAACGTTTTCACTCACAATCCCATTGTAAAATATTCATTGCATCATTTGTGGCTTTTTGTTGAAAAACAAACTCGATAGTAATGATGTTACGTCCTTTGCTTTTGTGACCTATTTAGAGCCGCTTTGTCCAGATAAAGGACTTTGTGATTCGTATATTTCTGTGTCTATATACATATATGCCAGTATATATACATAAATAAATATACGTATATATATATATATATATATACACATATATATATATATATATATATATATATATACATATATATATATATATATGTATATATATACACAGTAATTTAGCTAAAAATATTAAAAACATGTGGTAGGTACTTACAGTTACTCTACAGTAACAAAGTACAAACTAAACAGAGTATACAGTACTGGGAAAAAAAACATGGGCTCACTTACCAGCACTGAGTTGAACAATGAGGTGCATACAATTAAAACCTCTACTTAAAAATAAAGTCCAAGTGCTGCTCCTTTTGAATCAAAGCATATTTCTTTAAATACTCCTGGGTTGAGAAATTTCTATTTATTTTACATAAAAAGAGGCTCACCGGGAGGTAGCCGACACGTTTTTTTGTCATCTTGCTCTTATGGAAACCCAAAAACCTTGAGAAAGGCTGGGGAAAATATGTGAGTAGTTTGGTCCCTTTGAGTCTCCGTAGTTTTCGTTTGCACAACTCAATGCAGAGACATCTTGAGGTCAAATTATTACAGTGTCCTCTTAAGACCAAAACAAAAATGAGATCATTCACTGCTAGAACAATGACAAAAAATGGGCAATAATTTTCATTTCAAAAACGATTTTACTTCTATATTAAGATGATACACTAAAAATAAACAAAATTGATAGTTGTTGTTTTTTACTTTATATATTTCAATATTTTACGAAAAATTTAAATATATATATATATATATATATATATATATATATATATATATATATATATATATATATATATATATATATATATATATATATATATATATATATATATATATATATGTATATATATATATATATATATATATATATATCATCTCATCTCATTAGCTGCACCGCTTATCCTCAATAGGGTCGCGGGGTGCTGGAGCCCATCCCAGCAATCATCGGGCAGTGGGCAGGGGACACCCTGAACTGGTTGCCAGACAATCGCAGGGCACACAGGAACAGACAACTCGCTCGCTCATTCACACCTAGGGACAATTTGGACCGGCCAATCCACCTGAAATGCATGTCTTTGGAATGTGGGAGGAAACCGGAGTGCCCGGAGGAAAACCCACGCAAGCACATATATATATATATATATATATATAAATATAAATTGAAAATGTTGTGGGAAAAAAAGGAAACATCTGAGAATCCTGCATGAGGATAAAGAAGAATTATTAGCCTATTCTCATAAATTTTCTCACTCAATTGAACCTGCTCAAGGAATTCACTACCAGTAAAACAAGGGCGAAGATGAGATCACCCCCATGAAAAAATAGATGAATACAAATAAAACATCTTGCATTATGACAGGAATTGTGTTTAATGTTTTTCTTTAGTAAATCAATAAAAAATACACTAGTCAAGTCATGCTTATTTACAGTGGCTTGCGAAACTATTTGGGCCCCTTAAACTTTGTGACCTTTTGCTATATTTCAGACTTCAAACATCAATATATAAAACTTTAATTTCTTGTGAAGAATCAACAGTAGGTGCGACACAATCATGAAGCGGAACACATTTTATTGGATATTTTCAACTTTATTAACAAATAAAGACATTGTTAATGCATCCCATATCAAAGGGCTGAACTCTATAGATGTGTGACATGGTGGTTGTCCAGGGATTTCTTTCCCGATTTAGTGATCTGTCACTTGATAATCTTAAAGAGGTGGTGAATACGGCCAAACAGACTACTTGCCTGTTTGACCCGTTTCCGGATTCACTGATTAAAGGTTTTTTTGGGGTCCTTGGACCTTCAGTTCTAAATATTATAAACACATCAGCGGCTTTAAAGTCCGCTGTTATTAAACCTAGACTGAAACAACCCAACCTTCATCCAGAAAGCTTATGTAATTATAGACCTGTGTCAAACCTACCGTTTCTTTCTAAAGGACTTGTGGCACAGCAGCTGAATTATTTTATATCCGAGAACAATCTTTTTGAACCAATGCAATCAGGATTCAGGGCTAACCATTCTACTGAGACAGCCCTGATTAAGGTAACCAATGATCTTCTACTGGCAATGGACTCTGGCGCTTCATCACTTTTGCTGCTGCTGGATCTTAGTGCTGCCTTTGACACTGTGGACCGTATTATCTTACTAGAACAGTTGGAAAAATGGATTGGTCTCTCAGGAACCGTCCTCCTATTGTTCAGATCCTACCTCTCAGATAGTACGCTCTGTGTTAAATATGGTGAAATGACATCTTAGCCCTGTGGTGTTCCGCAAGGTTCAGTACTTGGCCCCCCTCTTTTCAGCATTTACATGCTTCCATTAGGTGAAATTACTCGCAAGTATAATATCAGTTTCCATTGCTACCAGACGACACTCAACTATATCTTCCGATGGAGGGATCTGCCACACTAAACTGTGGAAATTTGGAGGCCTGCCTCACTAAGATAAAAGAATAGATATCACTCAACTTCTTGAGCCTTAACTCTGAAAAGACCGAAATGTTAGTTTTTGCTCCATCTAAATGCCGTGACTTGTTCTCAAAAACTGCTATTAACATGTAATATCACCGAGAGTGACTCAATCAAAACTTTAGGTGTCATATTTGACCCCAATCTGTCCTTTCAAACTCACGTGAAGAATATTACTAGAACATCTTTCTTCCATCTTCGCAACATTGCTAAAATTCGTCCTATGCTGTCTCAGTCGAATGCGGAGATTATAATTCATGGGTTCGTTATTTCCCATCTCGATTACTGTAATGCACTACTCTCCGGTCTCCCTAAGTCCAAAATCAAGAGCCTTTAGCTGGTACAAAATGCTGCAGCGAGGCTTTTAACTAAGACAAGAAAGTTTGATCACATTACCCCGATTTTAGCTAACCTGCAGCTAAAGATATGATGTCAAGGTTCTGTTGGTATTATACAAAATCATGCATGGACTTGCCCCCTCATATCTTTCAAATTAAATTTTTCCCTATGTTCCGGTCCGGAGCCTTCGCTCTGAAAACGCTGGTCTACTAGTGATCCCAAGATCCAAGAAGAGATTCGCAGGTTCGAGAGCGTTCTCCATCCAGGCCCTGGTGCTGTGGAATGCTCTTTCCCCTGAGACTTGGTTACACACTGTTGGATTCCAATCATCATCGTTAGTCATTTAGATCAACATTGAATCATTCAGAGATCCTCACTGAACTTCTGGACAGAGTTTGCTGCACTGAAAGTAAAGGGGCTGAATAATTTTCCACACCCACTTTTCATTTTTTAATTTGTTAAAAAGGTTTAAGATATCCAATAAAGTTTGTTCCACTTCATGATTGTATCCCACTTATTGTTGATGCTTCACAAGAAATTACAGTTTTATATCATGATGTTTGAAGTCTGAAATATGGCAAAAGGTCACAAAGTTCAAGGGGCCCAAGCTTTTTGGTTGTTTGGGGTGCCCATAGCTGTAAGGTGACGGACAATCATGTCAGCTCTCTTGAGGTGAGCCTCACGTTAATTAAAATTAATACTGATTTCTTGACCTACAAATATTTAGAAAATGATGCTAGTGTATATGATAGTTCACATTTGTTCGCTTATTATTCAAATCAATAATATTTCCCTTTTAATACCGCAAGGAGGTGCTATATAATACACAATGCACCTTTGGGTGTATTTTTTTTTTTTTAACCATATAAATACATAAATCAGCCAAATTGATTCATCAGGCAGCCGGCAAATTCTTGTGAGAGTATATTTTCCTGGAAAATATGTTTTACATGTTTCTTGTTTTAAGTATGCATACTGTACTTAAAAAAAATCAGATATTTTCAAATAAAAAAGGTCAATAAAAACTTACTCGAAAAGGGACACTGTGTATTATTGAGCGCCTTCTAGAATTGGAAAAAAAAGTGGAAAACACGATCTGGCCCGACCTACACAAACACTACTATATCTGGGGCCCCCCAGATATATTGAGTTTGAGTTCTCTGTTGTAGATACTCTTTGCCAATTTTTTTAATGGAGCTCAGTGTATTAGATTTGAGATCATAAGTTATAGCACCATCGCTCCTTTGTTAAATGTGCTTGTAGTTAAGACTTTCTGAGCACACTCTTTACCTATCGAGTTAGAGTTTAACTAAAACATCTTTAGCGACATCTAGTGGATAAACTGTGATTGACACCCACTTTATACCCCTTATGAGCAAGGGGATTGCTCCTAAGTATGGGAGTCCGCTTACTCTTACATTTAACATCACTCTCACACATACAAAACAATACTCTCATACAAACTCACACCCATGCACAAACAGTAATATTCTCTTTTTTTAACATTGAATGAATGAATGAATGAATGAAAACTTTTATTTCGAACATAAAAATAAAAACAGGACAAAAACAATGAGTCAACAACAGAATAATGTCACATAACATGTTATGCTTTCATACACACTACTACACTCTTGCACTACTAGTACTGCTCTCTCAAACACACACTACTATACTCACTCACTCACACGTACTACTACACACTACTATACACTCATACACACAATGTACTACAATACTCTTTAACACATCATACTATACTCTCTCACACACTACTATACTTTCTCAAAAACACTACTTTATTCTCATACATCCAGTACTATGGTTGTTTGGTTGTTTGGTTGGTTGGTTGGTTGGTTGGTTGTTTGGTTGGTTGGTTGGTTGGTTGGTTGGTTGGTTGGTTGGTTGGTTGGTTGGTTGGTTGGTTGGTTGGTTTGTTGGTTGGTTGGTTTGTTGGTTGGTTGGTTTGTTGGTTGGTTGGTTGGATCCCTTAACCACTCGGGTCATAGGGGCACCATTTCCTGTGGTGTGTCTTTGGCAAGTACAGCCTGGTGGCGCTCCTCCTTCCCCGGGCTAACATATGTTTCCACCCAGTCTCGATTCGGGGATCTTTTGCGTGTTAGGCAAATGTGCCAACCACTGCTCTATTGTCTCACAAATACTAGTACTACACCCTTATATACACACAAACATACTTTTTCACACACACTACTTCTAACATTACTATACTCTCTCACAATTACTACTGTACTCTCATACACGTACTAGTATACTCTCTCACATATACTCCCATACTCTCTTATTCATACTATACACACAGATCAGCGTGCATCTGATAACTGATAAGTAAAGTAAAACAACACTGAAAATTAAAGTGATTATTACACTAGATGTGAAAATCCTTTGTAGTAACATTAGTGGCGTGCCATGGAATTTAACTCTACGCCTGCACTCTGGTCTACATTATTAGTGTGTCATTTACGAACAAACCGGCTTAATGAGTCGTTTTTTGGAATTAAAATGTCCTTTTTTTGTGAGGACTCAGGTGGAATAGAAGTTATTTGAGCTGACCTTTGTAACGGGAAAAAAAAATAATAATAATAAAAAAAAAAAAAAATATATATATATATATATATATATATATATATATATATATATATATATATATTAGTTAAAAAAAGTCTGCATAAACGGTCATGCTTACGATCTTATCTGAATGTTGCGGACAAATTTCTAAACGCCTTGCATGATCTAATTGATTTGCTAACTCAGCAGTTTCATTCTCACTTGATCGGTCTCATGAAAGCCTGCAGATATTTGTCTGCAGGCGTCAGGGTGAATTTCTCAGCATAGCAACAAGAAATGGCGGAAATGTGATTGGTTAAATGCTTAAATATAAAAGCAGACATCTGGAAGCAGTCCAACCACAGGGAAAGCAATGGAAGAAAGTTGATAGTTTGTAATTTTTTAACGAGTTTTGATAAACAAAATATGATTAACATCGCATGATTCGGATATTATTAATGCCAGTAGAGAAGGCCTTGCAGGCCCTCGCGGCCCACTACAGAGAAATAGCTATTTCAAAGGTGTGTGGGAAAGAATAGTAGTGGGTGTGTGAGTATAGTAGTATGTATGAAAGAGAATATTAGTTTGTGTAAAAGTCAAGTCAAGTTACATTTGTTTGTATAGCCCTTAATAACAAAATGTTCAAAGGACTGCACAGGATTACAATTACACCATCCCCTGATCTTAAACCAACATGTTGGCAAGGAAAAACTCAAAACCTCAGTACGGAGAAAATAAGAAACTATGAGAAGGGGCCTCACAAGTGGTGACCATGTGGCAATAGATCTAGCATTGGGTAACAGTACACAAACATAGTGTAGTGAACACCCAAAAAGGAAACAATAGGTTATATGTTGAAATTTGTCCAGAAAGTGCATGACAGCAACGACTCTTCAAGCCCGTAAAATTGTCCAAAAAGTCCATGACAGCAATGAGGCAGCTTGTCATCCGTGCCGACTGATTCGCTGACTCATCTCAAATCATCCTACTCCCCTGTATCACCATCAGCCAGGCAGTCGGAAAATGACAACCAAAGAAAAGAATGAGGTTGGCATCAATCATAAGCTTTTGAATAGAAGTGGGCCTTAAGTCTAGATTTAAAAACTTCCACTGAGGTTGTAGATTTTATCCCCGGAGGCAGAGCATTGCACAGCACCGGGGCCCGGAAGGAGAACGCACTCGAGCCTGCAGACTTCTTCTTGGCTCTTGGAGTCATTTTCCGAGTGCAGGCATAAGGGGAAACAAAGTCAGAGAGATAAGAGGGCAAGTCCATGCAAACATTTCTATGTTAAGAGAACCCTTAAGTCACATCTTGAGTAGACTGAGAGCCACTGCAATTTAGCTAATATAGGAGTGATGTGCTCAAACTTTTTTGTCTGAAGTATCGCTGTTGCTGTAGCTGCAACCTTTTGATGCTAGAGATTAGGAGACCAGAAAGCAATACATTAAAGTAAAAAGAAAAGAGTCTATTGTAGTGTGAGTATGTGTGTGTGTGTGTGTGTGTGTGTGTGTGTGTGTGTGTGTGTGTGTGTGTGTGTGTGTGTGTGTGTGTGTGTGTGTGTGTGTGTGTGTGTGTGTGTGTGTGTGTGTGTGTGTGTCACGTAAGACATTTTATACTCGATCAAGGCAGGAAAAACATCTGTGGATCAAACAGCAAACAGCAAACAGTATTCATTATTATTTTTCTCTAAATAATATTTTACTTGCTTTTCTAGTATTTGGGTATTTCTTTCCTAGATATGAACCTATTTTTCTATTACGATTAAAACTTTATGTGAGGTTTGTATTACTTTGCTATATTTTTAAATATGTTTGTCAGAAATAAACTCGATTTTTAACTTGTTTTTCCTTAAAACTTTTATTTTGTTTATTTTCATTATTTGACACATATTTACAACTATTAATGTAAAAAAAACACTTAAAAACAGTGATTTTAATGTTTACATAATACCTAACAAAGAAAGATTTGATCCTTAAAATAAAGAATATCAGTTGATAGTTTTACAATTTTTGGTATAAAAAAGTAACAAACATTGAAAAACAAACAAACAAAAAATATTCAAAATAACAAGGAAAATAGATAAAAAGAAAGTGCCTAGGGGAGGGACTATCCAGGTTGGACTTTCTTATCCGTAGGTTTCTCTACCTGTCCTGCTTGCAAGTTCAAAACCAATCGATGACGTTTCTCCTTCATTTTGAGTGTCTGCCGAACTTTGACCATATAACCATTAAAGCCTAATTCAATTTCCCTCAAGCCCTAAAAAAATCACAACCTTCCTGTGGTGTCCCTCTTCCTTCTGCGAGAAGTCAGTTTGCTTATTTCTGTTTTGGCCTCCTCGCTATCTTTAGTGTAAATGTAGGTCCAACGATTATCTGTCATGGAGTGGTTGATATATTTAGAGTTGTACGTGGGGGTTGTAGCCCAGCGGGAGCAGCTGCACAAGTCCTGACTCCATTGGCACTATCTCTTTCTCTCCCTCTTGGGCTTTCTGTCAGACGCCGGACAATGTTGGTGTCTGACGCACATGTCAAAGCACGGGGACACCAGAAGAACAAGACCACTAACTATCTACACTTTTAGAAAACAAAGAAAAAACGAATTGAAAAGGAATCGATCAATAAAAAACTAGCCTTTATTGATGGAAGCTTGAGGTAAAATGTCACAAGCGTGAGAAGGGGCCATCATCAGGGGTCATCAGGAACATTTCACAAAGGTAAGAAGTTCTTCTGGTTGCTTCATCTAACAATACTCCTCAGTCTCATTAAGGGTTATTTGCCTTCAGATATTTCCCATTCAACAATCAAGACTGTTACAATGGACATTTTTGGGGGTGCCCCTCGTGTGCTGGGCTACCCACGCCCTGTGACGGTAAAATGCGGAGCTGACGTCACTCTTGAATGCCAAATTGGCGGTGACCCTTCTCCAGACGTGATATGGGAGCACAAAAATGTCCAGATTGTTACTGGAGGACGATACACGCTCGCCCAGGAAGGCAAGTTTTACCTGTTGAGCATCAGAGGGGTAATTGAGACGGATGCCGGCAAATACATCTGCAAAGCCAGAAACAATGTCGGGGAAACCTATGCTGCGGCATCCCTCAAAGTGGAGGGAAACAACCAGAAACTAGAAGTTAATAGTGTAAAGGAACTTGTGGCTGAAAATGGGCATTTAAATGGAAGCAGCGTTTTGCGGAATGGAGACCAGAGTGAAGAAAATGGAGTTAACGATTATGACCAGAAGGATGACTTCACTTCTGACAACAAACCCAGGTTCCTCATCAGGCCTCTTTCAATACGAGTTAATAGAGGAGAGGACGCAATATTCTCCTGCAAGGTCTGGGGCGAGCCGTTGCCTGAGGTGGTATGGGAAAAAGACGGCAAGGCGCTAAACGAAATCTTTGAGAGCGCTCACTTCTCCACCAGCGTCCAAGATGGCGGGTGGTTCCAGTTACTGATTTACAGAACACGTATGCCCGATAAAGGCATCTACACCTGCAAGGCCAAGAACTGCAACGGAGAGGACTTGGCAGGAGCAGTTCTTTTTGTGGAAGTACAGCCTGAGAGAGGAGATAGCCGAAAATCCAGTCAGTGGTCAAAACCCAGTGCGGCTAAATTGAGTTTGTCGAGGCACAGGGAGGAACCGGTGGTCAGTCCTGGAAAGGAAAAGAAGTTCCTAGTGGCGGAGGGGAAACATGCAAAGTTCCGCTGTTTTGTCACTGGGAAGCCAAAAGCTGAGATTATCTGGAAGAAGGATGGCGCTCCCCTCGAGGCTGGCAGGCGCCATATTATATTCGAAGACAGGGAAGGTTATTACACACTGAAAGTTTTGTACTGTAAGGTTCAGGACGCGGGATTGTATGCCTGTGTAGCATCCAACGCTCTTGGAAACACTCTCAGTGCAGTTCATCTGTCAGTCAAAGGTAAGATAACACAGTTACCAGAAAGTAGCCATTTATCCTATATTGCTTGTCATATGACTTTTTTTCACCGTCATTTTAGTCCTTTCTCGTCTTAAGCATTACATGTATTCTGTTTGAGGTAAAGGGTAACCTAGATCCTGTCCCAGATTCTCTTTGGTGTGAGGTGGGATGCATCCTGCCTTAAACTGTGGTTCTCAAATACTGTGGTGGTACACATAGCATTTGGGGTATGTGAAGCACACTATGGGGCTGTGTGAGATTTGAGAAAACATTTTTAGAGTGTACTCACTAAAAACCCTTTGGTCAAAAGTGGGAGCACCCAAGACTCAATTTGATGCTTTTTTGGGGTCGTTTTACACGAACGACCCAGGCTGTTTATTACGGAATGCACCAAATACGTTGGGTCATTTAAAAAAATGTTTTGTTTTTTTTAACAAAAATAGCTTTTGGCGGATTTCTGTAGCACAATCAAACTAAAACATGACACAATTTATATGTGGGTTGTTTCAACAAAACAACACAGGACAATATTTCAAATCAACCCAAGTATTGGGTTGGTCTATTTTTAACCAAAACTTGGATTAAATTTGATGCAATTGTATTTAGACTGTAAACAGTTTAGGTCATCTTTTTAGAACAGGCAAAAAGATTTGGCACCTGTGTGTAAAACTGCCTAGAAAAGGGGTCAAATTAACCAAAGCATTGGTTTGGTTCATTTTAGACCCCCAACTGTTTTTAGACTGTACACAGTTAAAGTCACCTTTTTAGAACAACCAAAACTATTAGGTTATTTTGTGAAAAAAACGCCAAAAAAATGGGTCAAATTGACTCATGTATAGGGTTTGTCCATTTTAGGCACAAATTTGGTTTGTTTTTAAACCAGCTGTTTTTAGACAGTAAACGGTTTAGGTCATCTTTTTGAACAACCCAAACAACTGGGACATTTTGTATAAAAACACACAGAAAGATGGGTGAATTTTGACCATAGTATTGGATTGGTCTGTTTTGGACTGACATAGTGCCAGCAGGCAACAGGGTTCTCACTAAAGTGCCTGTGGCCCTATTCTAAAAATAGCTAACTAGTGCTGGTTCATTGAAATTTTCGAGTTAAGTGTTTTTTAGCGGTTGACGGAGTCTATTCAACTCTACTTCTGATAATTAACCTGGCATTAAGATAGTAATGACATTGTAATAACATTATAAGTTGTTATTTTAGAAACGCATATCAACATGGGAGCCCTTTGAACTAATCAGTAACAAAGATTAGCTCTTAGCTGGAAAACGGTTCGAGATCCCTGGTGTAAAGAGTAATCCCACTCTCCAGAGATGAGCCTTGGCATCGACAGGCAGCGGCGTGTGACAATACTGATACTCGATCTTGAATCATTGGGGAAATACTATTTCGTTCCAAAATTTTGAATATGACATCGTACAATACTGGCCATTATATATTGCTCTCTTGCCCTGCCAATCAAATGATGAATAAGATGTAGGTTCATTTATTTGTAAATCTGACTGTACCTCACCAGACATGAATCTCACCTTACGTCACTGCAGCTGAACAAGAAAAGGAGACTTATAAGCCTTCCAAATAAAAACCAATGTGGTCCCAATGTGTTTCTTTAGAGACCTTTCTCTGCTTTTTAGGAGCACACGTGCGTTTCAAGCATCCGTTGAAAGATGTGGAGGCAAGAGAGAGGAACGTTGCAGTCCTAGAGTGCGATGTACCTGATGGGTCGGTCCCAACCACATGGTACCGTGAAGATCAAAGGCTGACCCCCAGCGAAAAATACTCAATAGAGCAGCAAGGCACCAGGCGACGACTCACCATCCGAGACGTGGAAACAGACGATGACGGAGTGTATCTCTGCGAGAGGCCAGATGGGGCCAAGAGCATTGCAGAACTGTCGGTCAAAGGTATTTACCACCTGGTCGTCTTTTTTCTCCGTGGGGCTACTATTATGTAAGAGTGGCCAAAAATTCCTCCACAGCGTTGTGAAAGACTTACTACGAATTATTATAAACGTTTGATTTCTGATAACGCTGACAAAAGTGGCCCATCTTGCTATTAGATTCGGGGGACGATTCGTTTTGCACATATGGCCAGACAGGCCTGGATTTTTTTGAGCTTAAATAGATTAAATCAACATTTCAAAACTGCATTTTGTATTTCCTTGAGTTGTCTCTGTGTTATGTTACAATGGGTTTGATGATTTAAAACCTTTGTGAGTGATCACTATGCAAAAAAACACAGAAATCTGGAAGGGGCATTTTATTTTCACGGCACTGTATAAATATTAACAATTAATTTTACTTTTCATAGGCAAAATTGTACGGAAACTTCCACGGAAGGTGGAGGTGTTGGAGGGTGAGAATGCAGCATTTTGTGTGGAAGTGGAAGATGAAGACATGGAAGTGTACTGGTTCAAGAATGGGCTCAAGCTGCATGAGACGCACCAGACAATCCTGAAATCGTTTGGGAAAACACACATGCTGGTTTTTGTCAATGTGGCCCACCAAGACTCGGGGGCAGTGACCTTTGTCACGGGAAGATCGAAGACATCCTCGCGTTTTAAAGTTCGAGGTACGCTATCATTACAGTCTTTTCAAGGGAGGTTGTGGATTATTTAACAACTCCAATTGGTAAAAAAAACAAAAACGTCATTAGGAATAAGCATTGATTCAAAAAAAAAAAAGGAAAAATACATAAGATACCATAACACCGTGCATATTTTAAAATAAAATGGAAAATTCTTTACTGTCATTGATCATATGTTGAACATTGCTTGCAACGACATTAGATATGGCACTCCAGGATAAACAGGATAAACACGTAATGAAGATCAAAAAGAGAAAAATTAGATTAAAGAATGTCTGGATAAATGGGCAAAAATATTTTCAAGGTAGTACTTGGAGAGTGGCCAAAATTTTAAGAGCTTTTTATTTCGTAATAAAAGTGCAATGAAAAGTACTGGAATAATATTAAGCAGCAAACAAATTTTTCCATACAAATGGCAAGATGTGTAAAGCTGAATGTCAATAGTGGTAGGTAAAGCAATACTGTGTTGAAATATATCTAATAAATATGAATTTAAATGGACATTGTATATTCTTTAGCTCCTTCTAGTGGTAAAAATAAATAAAAATTAAATGCACTAACTGTCATAGAAATGTGAATTTCTTTAATATTGGTAGGTCAAAAATTATATTATTGAACATGACATGAGGCTCGTTTAGAGGGAGCAGACATTATTGTCTGCCATCTTGCTGAGAAGGGTACCCCTGAAGCCACAAGTATTCTTTCTTGTGCTTTAGCATACATTTTTGGTAAAACAACTTACAGTGACATCTAGTGGTCAAATTATACACACTATGTGTATCAGTTAGTGGTTCTCAAACAAGGCAACACGACGGCACAGTGGTTAACGTGTGTGCGGCACAGTTCTGAGGTCATGAGATCGGACCTCCTGTCTGGAGTTGTGAATGTTTCTCCCCGTGCTTGCGTGGGTTTCCTCCGGGCACTCCGGTTTCCGCACACATTCCAAAACATGCATATCATGTAGCCAAGTTGTCCCTAGGTGTGACTGAGCAAGCGAATTGTCTGTCCCTGTGTGCCTTGCGATTGGCTGGCAACCAGTTCGGGGTGTCCCCTGCCCACTGCCTGTGGACAGCTGGGATGGGATCCAGCACCCCCGGGACCCTACTGAGGATAAGCGGTGCAGATAATGGATGAATGGTTCTCAACCGTTTTTAGTGTAAAATATTTTCTAACAAAAATAACAAACCAATTTTTAATTACAATAATCATTAAAATCTTAATTCTTAGGAGATTATTTGAATTAGTGTTTGAATTTTCTTTGAGCTTCAAATATAATCATTTGTAAACAAATAAATATGACAAAAATTGTATTAAATCACCAAAATAGTGTACAGTGCAAAAATTCCAGTGAGACTATAATGGGAACATTTGGCTAAATCATGTAATTTATCTATTTTTCGAAGTCAAATATTGTTACTTTTAGTGATTCTCAAATATTTATTTCAATTGTGATGTCAAGTCTTTGCTTTTAGGTATTTATAACATGTCTTATCTAGTATTAAACAAACTTCACAAGGTTGTTGTCAATGACAATAAACTCTATTCTCATTCCAATTCTACTTTGAGAATTAATCCATCCATCCATTATCCGCACCATTTATCCTCACTAGGTTTTTTTTTTTAGTAAAATAAGAAAATGTTACTTAAATTAAACACCATTAAACATATACAGTATCAGCAACTATGGTTTTACCTTCTTCCAGTAAATAAGACCAACAATACACAAAATGAGCACATTAAACAAGATATCGTTTCCAGTGAACAGATACAACTGTATATCACCGGTAAAAGTTCAGAGAACATAGTGAATAAAAAAATAACAACTTAAATTTAAAAAATAAATAAAAGGAACAGCAGTTCCGAACAAAAGAATGATTTTAGTTGCTCTGCTAAACATTTGCTAAAATGATAACATTTAATAATTACTTCTGAATTTATATACAGTAATATCAAATGTAAACCTATTTGAGAACAATTCCATTGGATCAGGGTCTTCCTAAGTACACCTGAGTAGTGCGGAGACAAGTTCTGAAAATAGCTCACCAGTGATAGGTCATTCTAATTTTCCAGGAAATTTGATTTCAAAATTGTGCCATGTTTTATTAGTCGACTGAGCCTATTTTAACTCAACTTCTAATAATTACAACCTGGTTATAACATACTAACAACATGATACATTGTAATTTCACAAATGCATAACAAATCAGTTGCCCTTTGTGACAATCAGTAACATAAGTAGCACTCATCTTCAAAAAGATGGGTGACCCCTGTTTTGAATAAAGTGGTAGAGGTTGACATTAATAAAAGAACATTTCTTATTTTTTCCCATAGCTGCAAGACATTGTCCACCAATCTGCCCACTTGGAGTCAAAATGGATACGGATAGCCCAAATGGCATCGTGCTCTCCTGGGTCCCTGCACCATACAACCAAACAACTCGCTCTATATTTGTGGTGGAGAGACAAGAAGTGGGGTCGCAAGAGTGGCAGAAATGCTTTACCTCTGAAGAAGCCACCTCAGTAGAGATCAGCGGTGACAGTGTGCCACATGAGGGTGACTACCGATTCAGAGTCTGCTGTATCAACAAGTACGGGCGCAGTGGACACGTGGAGTTTCCAAAGTATGTGCATATAGGTAAGTCATGTTACAGTGCGGGGACGTCAACACATTATAAGCAAATCATATTTGAAATTCAGACGCCAACAGTAAGATTCTTGCTTGATTTAGTTCCAGGAACAAAGATTTGCACGAATCTCCAAGACTTGGAGATCACAGAGGGAGAGGAGGCTTTCTTTTCAATTGAGTTATCAGCCTCAGTAGGTGGTACTTGGTTTTTGAACAGTGCTCAATTGCAAAACACTGAACGATACGTAATAAAGCAGTCCAAAAACCTGCATACTTTGCTTATCCGGGAAACTGTTACCACAGACGAGAAGGCAGAGGTTACCTTCCTTGCCAATGGAGTGCGAGACTCAGCAGTTCTCAAAGTTAGACGTAGGTTAAACAGTCTCTCAAATATTGTTGTCAAGCTGAGTCTTAAGTATTTCACCTACACGTGCTTTTGTAGCCGCAGTGATCAAATTCATTCCTTTGCTGGAACCGGACACCACCAAGAAGGTGGAGACTGGGGACGTTATTGTTCTTTACTGTGAAGTCTCCCACCCTTCAGCTGAAGTTTGTTGGTTGAAAAACGGTGAGGAGCTGCAAGTGAACGATGGCCTGAAAATCCAATCTGACGGGAATATGAGGAGAATTGTGATTCAGTCTGCTGAGAAACATCACAGTGGAATTTATAGGTGCCAAACATCATGGGATGTCATGACATTCACGGTTGAAGTTGCAGGTAGATCTCCTGAACACATTTTTCAGTTCACATTTCCTTAAGGAATTATTCTACTTTGGCAACAAGCAAAGAGCCAGATGACCTCCCCACACATTTTCAGGTCCTCCAGTAGAGTTTATTCCAACCCCTGAGGAAGACCTTCATAAAATCAGCATGGAGCTGGACCCTGTGGTGCTTCTCTGTCACGTATCAAGAGAGGACGCTAAAGTGGTTTGGTAAATTTATTTTCAGGCTAGGCAAAAAAAAGTCATCAGATGTCTTTCTGCTATAATTGTACTTTTATTGTGTTAACCACGAGCAAAATTGGTTATTCTGTATCTTGTATGGATTGTTGCAGGTATAAAGATGGTTGTGAAATTGAACCCAACGACCATGTCACACTGCAGGCAGAAGGAGCTCTGAGAAGGTTGATTCTCCATTCTGCTGAAAGCACTGATGCAGGCAGCTACACCTGCCAAGCGGAAAACCACAGCATAGACTTCACGGTTCAAGTTAGAGGTCAGTTGCAGGAAGAAATAGCTTAAGAAGTTAAATGTTTCACAAACAACAAACCAGCGAGTGTAATTCTTTCTCAGAACCTCCAGTAATGATTGTGGAACCTCAAGACGATGTCACATTGGAAGGTTACATTTCAGAGGACATCCATTTGCAGTGCGAACTTTCTCGCTCGGCCGGGAAGGTGCAGTGGTTCAAGAATGGCGAAGAGGTGGAGGAGGGAGGGAACATTCAGCTGACAAAAGAGGGACCTTACAGACGGTTGACCATTCTCCACAGCACGGTGGAGGATGGTGGGGAGTACATCTGTGAGACAAATGGTGACTCTGTATTCTTTCAGCTGACTGTCACAGGTACAAAACTGGATTAAGACATAATACGCATGCATTAAAAGCACGTCTCCTCAGATGTATGCTACACAATTGCATTTTCTTCATGTAGAGGCTCCAATTCGGATTATTTTCCCCACTGAATCCGAGGTGAAGATTTCCTGCTTGGCTTCTACCAAGCTGGAGCTCAGATGCGACATCTCACACTCTGACGCACATGTCACGTGGTACAAAGACAGCCTGGAGGTTGAGGAGGGTCAGAACCTGAAACTGGAGGTGGATGGGGCAACACGTCGGCTGGTCATCCCTTCGGCTTCTTCCAAGGATGCAGGAGAGTTTGTCTGTGACACTGAACATGACTCTGTTAACTTCATGGTTACTATTAAAGTTTAATATAAAGAAGACTGTGTAGAATTTAATTTTGTTAAGATTGAATAAGATTGTGAGATATTTTTTAAATTCATTTAGAGCCACCAGTGGTGCTATCATGTCCAGACAACCTACCAAAGAAACTGGAAAGTATTGCAGGAAAGACAATCACACTCGAGGTCAAGGTATCTTGTCTCAATGCAAAAGTGAAGTGGTTGCTAAACGGCCAGGAAATACAGAGGAGCGATTTTATGACTATAACTGAAGATGGATCATTCCGTCGTCTTGAAATCCTTTCTCCTACGACAGCTAATTCGGGCACATACAGCTGTGATGCCGAAGATGACAGATTAGACTTCCAGGTTAATGTTTCAGGTGAGCTGCGTTTCAACTGAGGGTAATTACGTGTTTGTATTAAAGGTTCAAGTAAACAAAAATGAGTCCATAATGATATTATTTCGTACAAGCCCCTTTTAGCCAACTAATTTACGCAAAATGTTTTGTCTTATGTTATTCAACCCTAGAGCCCCCGGTGAAAATCTTAAGGAAGTCAGAGATTGACACGAACCTCAAAACATTAGTTTCTGATGATATTGTGCTTGAATGTGAGTTATCAAAAAGCAATACAGAGGCAAAGTGGTACAAAGATGGCTGCCGCATTGAGCGAGATGGTAGATATTGCGAGGAACAAGAAGGTGCATTTCGCTCACTTGTCATTCTCAATGCTGAGCTTGGGGACTCCGGAGAATACTTTCTGGACGCTGAAGATGATAGCATCAGCTTTCAGGTCACAGTGCAAGGTAGATATTACAGTATAGAAGCAAATCAAGGCACCCCGCTTGGTAAGAAATCAATTTTACAATTTGTTCTGTGCCTTAGAGCCTCCGGTGACCATTGTGGGCGACTCAAAAGATTCTGACTTCCAAGAGATGCCAGCTGGCGATGATCTAATCCTGGCTTGTGAGCTGTCCCGTGCAAATGCTCCTGTCCAGTGGTACTGCAACGATAAAGTTCTTGTCAATGACTCTCGCACCCTTATAGAAAGTTACGGGACTTTGAGAAAAATAATAATTTCAAATGTTCAACCTTCGGATTCTGGAAAGTACATTTGTGATGCAGTAGATGACAAGATGATCAGTGTTGTTAAGGTTCAAGGTACAACAGTCAGGTGAAGTATTTGGAAAATTTGGGATGTCGAGTATATATTTTTTTTCTGTTGTCTAGAGCCTCCGGTGATATTTCTAAATAAGGAAGATGGCAATGTTATAACTGGCTACGAGGCAGAAAGTCTGACCTTGAAAAGCTTTGTGTCGAATGAGAGCGCTCAGGTCCGCTGGCTCAAAGACTGGACACCCGTAGAAGGTGAGCGCTTCCGCGCACTTATGGAAGGCCGTAAGAGGGAGCTCATCATTGCACCTTTACGGCGCTCGGACGCTGGCGAATACACGTGCGATGTCAATACTGACCAAATTCATTTCAGCCTTCTCGTAAAAGGTACAATATTTTTAAGATGCTATCTCATGTAGAATCCCTTCATAATGATGAATTATTTCAATCAATCCAGGAATGAGAATAAAGTTTGTAAGCCCGTTACATGACACTGTGGCCCATGCGGATGGAATGGTGACCCTACGTTGTGAGGTTTGCAAGCCCAAAGCAGATGTACAGTGGTTGAAAAATGGTGTGGATGTCGTTCCAAATAGGAGATTTACCATCCGGGCGGATGGAGTTGAGCGATGTCTGACCATACATCGCTTGACAAGAGAGGATTCTGGAGAATATGCATGCGAGTCCAAAGATGACCGCACGGTAGCAACGCTTATAGTGAAGAGTACGCTTCCTCAGAAGTTTTTCAATCTTAAATAAAAGTTAGCACTTGAGTCATATGTGTCCATTTTGTTCCAGTGCCACGTGTGGTTGAGTTCCTCACTGAACTTCACAACACCACAGTTCTGGAAGGAGAGGACGCTACTTTCAAGTGTGTGGTTTCTCCAGAAGATGTGGAGTTGGTCTGGTTCATGGACAATGAGATGATCAATCACAGTGACCGTGTGCAGGTAACACAAAATGGTCTGTGCCACACCTTAATCATGAAGAAATGCAGCATGTTGGACTGTTCCAAAATCAGAGCTGAAGCTGAAGGTACGATTAGCAAAGCAAGTCTCAGAGTCCAAGGTATGACTATTGCAAGCTCAGGTACCTATACCTGGTGTCTTGCATTACCTTGACTTTACCACCCCCCCCTGCCTCCTTTATGTTCAGAAGCTCAAGTTCTGTTTACAAAAAAGAAAGAAGCTGTCATGGCAGAAGAATTTTCTGATGCCACTCTGGAGACGGAGATCAGCATTGAGACGGGGGAAGTGCAGTGGATGAGACAAGGGGTGGTCATTCAGCAAGGACCTCGGTATTCACTCAACCAGGATGGTTGTAAACGCAGTCTGACCATCCACAATCTGAATCTGTCTGACCGCGGAACCTACCGTTGTGAGACTTTGCACGACATGACCCAGATAAAGCTCAATGTAGAGCGTAGGTGGTTAATCTATATGCTATCGGGATCCAGGAGAGTTTTCAAACCGTCAACCTTTTTTTTTGTAATTGCCCGCAGCCCGCAAGATTTCCATTCAAAAGGGCTTGATTGACCAGGAAAGCTTAGAGCATGAGACGGTGTCATTTGAGGTGGAGTTGTCCCATGAGGAGGTAGAGGGAAATTGGCATAAGGATGGTATTCGGTTGAAGCCAAACAACCAGTTCAGGGTGAGCACCAAAGGGAAAGTCCATGGCCTGACACTTTCCAATCTTACCCTGGAGGACACAGGTACCATTGCCTTCTCAGCCGAAGGGGTGCGCACAACTGCCAGGCTCACAGTCAAAGGTAACAAAAGCATTCACCCACCCCACTGTTGTTTCCAATAACTCTCATTATAGCATATTATAAATTTAACAGAAACTCCAGTGACAACCATAAAAGCACTGGTTGATGTTCGCGTGGAAGAAGAACTTCCTGCCACTATGGAGTGTGAATTCTCTCGACCAAACATTGAAGTCAAATGGTTCAAGGTCAAATAATCTTCAATATGAATGAAAAGATAAAATTGACAAATCATAATACATACCTTTGACTATCTCTGATGCTAAATATAGGGTGAAACTGAGCTAAAACCAGACAAGAACTGTCGAATGTACTCCATGGGGCGAAAGAAGTACTGTCAGATTCTGCAGTGCTCCATAGCAGACACTGGCATCTACACCTGTGATGCTGGTGACATCAGCATTTCCTGTTCTTTAGAGGTTTATGGTAAGAGTACTAAGAAGAAGAAAAAAATGATTTGCTCACGTATGATTAATTTGGTCGATTTCTCTGATCCGAAATTTTCTGAACTCACAGAGCATGAGCTGACAATTCTGCAGGATCTGGAGGACCTTTGCATTCAGGAGGATCAAAACGCAGTCTTTATGTGTGAGGTTTCCCTAGAGGATCTTAGCGGGGAGTGGTACAAAGATGGCCACAAGATTCGTCCCACAACCACTGTCAAGACTCGTACAGAAGGTCATTGTGCATCATACATAGATTTTCTGAGAAATCATTTATTCAGTCTAACCTAGGTAACAAATGGTGAGAGGTATCATATTGTTAAAATGAGCAGAAGTCCATGGATTGATTAGAATAGGTATGAATGAACACAAGGTTCATGGTTTTCTATCACAGTACTCAATCCATCCCCATCAGTGATAAAGCAATTGTGTTTTGTAGATTGCGTGGTATACCGTCCCAAAGACTAATAAATCAACCGCTCTTAAACCAATTGAGGTAAGGCAATTTTACACTCTTCCTGTTTAGGTTCCAAACACTTCCTACTAATGTGCAACGTAACGGCAGAAGACGCAGGAGAAATACGCTTTACGTGTAAAAATGTTGAGTCGACGGCTTACCTTGAAGTACAAGGTACAGTTCCTGGGAAAGTCTTCAAATTATAGGGCAATATCTTAAAACTTTGTCATCTCGCTTCAGAATTTCCTCCATCCATTGTGAAACCCTTGAGGGACAGGACAGCGTTGGAGAAACACCGTGTCATCTTGGAGTGCACTGTGTCCTCCGCGCGTTGTAGCACTACCTGGTACAGGGGCCATGAAAAGCTCTCCCCTTCAGATAGATTGGATCTCTTAGTTGATGGCTGCTGCCATAAACTTGTGATCCAGCAAGTGGAAGTTGAGGACGAAGGCATGTACAGTATTGAAGTTGGAGAGCATACGTCTCAGGCAAAGCTGATGGTAGAAAGTAAGAACCGTTAAATGGGTAATTCCATTATTTTTTGTTGGTTACTAAGTCATACTATATTCTTAACACACAGCCCAGGAGCTTACAATAGTGCAGGAGCTAGAAGATGTCGAAGTAACAGAGAATGACTCTGCAATTTTCCAGTGCAAGGTCTCTGTTGCCCTCAGCAGACCCCCGATATGGACTCTGAACGGTCAGAACATCCTGCCCAGCCCTTTGGTCCACCTGGAGGACCACGGCACCTTGCAAAAACTTACGCTGAAGTGCACTACCGTGGATATGAACGGTGTGGTGAGGTTTGGTGTCGGCAAAGCCAAAAGCAGCGCAACTCTCACTGTGAAATAATGAAGGCGGAACTAGAAGTCCGATGCGATTCACTTGGATTGCTCTTTTTTTCTAGTCAAGATGATTGACCTTATTGAACAAAAATGGAAAGTACATTTATGACAATGTTTTATGTGACCATATCTTCAAATAATGATTTATTTTGAGCCAATAACAGTGACCAAATGGCCACCGCAAAACATGTCAAAACGGATATATTTTTCTTGCATATTAATATCCCGCAAACACGATATTCATTCATATGGTTCAGCTTTGAGACCTTTTCTGAGCGTGGTTTGGGAAGTCCACGAGACTTGAATTAATCAGTATGTCCGATACTAAGGGACAAAAAACAAAATTCAAAAAATAGTTGAACTTTAAAAATACAAAGCAGTTTATAAGGAACAGTTTGTCACCATAAGAATGTTTTTTTATTATTATAAGCAGTTTAGAATGAGTTGATTTAATTGATACACCTGCAACCTTTACATTTGTGAATAGGAGAATGAATTGAGCCATTTTACTTTTTGGCAACAATTTTTGTTTTGCAGTAGAGCAGCTTTAACAAGAATAGATCTCCATTAGAAGTTATCGGGACAGTGATTTTAGGTCCAGAGAGTGTCTGACTTGTTAAAAAATATTTTTATTTTACTTAAAGTGATTTAGAATACTTCAACACCATTCAGGACTATCACTTCCAATTGATTTAACATTACATGGCACTTTGTGGTCAGCAGAAACACTATTATTATCCTGATCATTATTGCATTCAATTCAATGCAGGTAAAATGAGGACTAATATCTAGTGATAACAAAGTCCTGGTATTGGGTCGTAAAATAATTGTTCAAAATAAAACATAATCTGACCCTAATACACGGGATCCTCCAGATGAAAGAGGAGCAGGGAGGGGGGCGAGAGCGGTGCTCGGAATCAAATGGACTGAACCATTTCTAAGCATTGGAGTGAGTAACTCCGATGCTGTGTTGCTCACATTTATCTATTTGTTTAACTTTTTTAATATAGTGTTTTTCATCATATTTAAGTGTATCCTGTGATATATTAAGGAAAAAGGTTTTAAAAATGTTTTAAAAAATGTTTAGGGTTGCTTTAGCACTCCCAAAAATAGGCTGATTATGCCCATGGGAAAGTATATTACTTAACACCTTCTAGTGGTTAAAAAAAACAAGACAAAAAAAATAAATAAAAGAAAAACAATCGTGATTTAAATAATAAGTAAAAATATATGAATGATCAGATAATCTTGTAGGTAGAGAAAATAGCAGTTTTTTTTGTTAGAGTCCTCCATACTGCTGCAATTGGGTACCTCAAATCCTCAAAAAGGCGGGGCAAAAAACAAAAAAAGAGAAGTGAAATGGTGCGTTTTGGTCACTTTGAGTCTCTGTAGTTTGTATTCTTACTTGTGCTTTTTAGCATTCATTTTTGGTAGTACTACACCACACAGCGACATTGAGTGGTTAAATAATACACATCGTACTTTTGATGAACAGATTTGCCTCAAATTAACCCTAAACTATTGTAAGCCAATTGATAGAAAAAAATAATGCCTGAATGTATTTGTGAGTGAATGCAAAATATAATTTTGAAAAGTTCGGCTCGGTTGACAAAAAAAGAATATGAGGCCTTTGCTGAGATTCAAACCCATGCTAAAACTATGAAGATAAATACATCCCAAATCACAAAATCTATAAATACAACATGAAACGTTGTTCATTTAGCGTTTATGGGTGTGTGGGGAGGCATCGTTACCTACAGTTCATGTATAACATGGCACGATAAACAAATCCAAAATTACATTACACCTATTCAATCACGAGTACAGTAACATGGATGTTCCATATATTAATAACATTTGTGTTGTTTCCTATGCCATGCAAACCACATGAACAAATCCACTGTGGAGTACAGCAGCAGCCATGTCGTGACACTTGTAACGGCAAAGCCCGCGGAAATAAAAGCCGCACCAAACATTTTGCTGTTATGTGCCTAGAACAGGAAATAAAGAGTTTCTTTAGTAACTTGCTGGTGTTTTGAGTTTAATACCTTTGAACGTTAAGTAAATATCGGAAATATCATCTGAATGTAGTTTGATTGACAGAATGTTCAAAATCATACAGAAAAACGGTAAAATTACCAACGATTGGTTTAATTGTCATTTCGGGCTTTTTGAGTGATTACTGTAAATTCGGACGACAGAGTGCACCTGATTAAAAGCCGCACGCCCAATTTTAAAGAAGAAACTCAACTTTGTTTTACTACAAGCCGCACCAGATTTGAAACCATTCACGTCAGTTTTTTTTAAAATCAGCGGGGAAATGTCCAGTACAGAAAAGTAATACATTGTGCTGCAATTATGACACTTGTTTGACTGCATTTGCTGCTTGAAATCTTAATCAACTAGCGCAGCAGTCAATATTAAAGTTTTTTGAGCACATGTCAGTGATAGAGACTGGGTTTGTACTCTTTTTTCATGGACATAATCAAGCATTTATCAAAACATAGGAGTTTTAGATGTCAAGTAAGACGCAAATATATTTGTTTTGGGGAAGCACTACTTTAAAATTTTGCGTGGCCCATAATAAAACTCCTTTATCGATCCGTAATTCTTTCATAGTGGCCTGTTAGCATGCGCCAGTCCTCTTGGGCGCGACACTCCGGGGGCGATGACGCTTTATAGGACAATGCCATACAAACTCATGCCAGCTGCTGTTAGTGACGATGGAAGAAGAAATGCAATGGCAAAACAAAACCACCAGAGAGCAGTGTCGTTGTCATTTTTAAGCAGACTTGATGGGAAAACATTTACAAGCATTACCAGCACTTCACCAAAAATGCAAGCACTTATCAATCCTTGAAAACACATTAAGATTGAAGAATTTCCAAGGATTTAAAGAACCCGAATTGCCAATGCTGAGACAAGACCAAGAATTGCTACAACTAAATGAAAATCAAATTATACATGCTTGGAATCTTTATTAATATTTTAGTGTGGAAGCAGGTGACTGATTATCTAGTATATTTTTCTTATGGGGACGAAAAATGTGACGCCATACTAGACTGTAACTCGTCTAATCACTGCCAGCACAATATTGATTGTGCACCCCTCCTTAATTAGTAATTAGTGTTGGCATGTATAATAATTTATGATGTAGTAGTTGCAATACTTGGTTTCTCTATCACTTTGTCATGTGCTCAAGGGATGGTAGAGCTTGTGTGTGTGTGTGTGTGTGTGTGTGTCATTCGCTGTTTGCGTGTACAGGCTGTTGTGATTGCACAGGCTTCTTAATTGTAGTCAGTACAGCAAATTGACTTTTGTTTTGATAATGTTTCTTTCACAATCCTGCATAAATGTTAATGCCAATTTAATTAGTATTGACTGTTGCGCTACTTTATTAAGTTTGACAGCTCGTCCGCAAACGAGTGTCTTAATCGCAGCATAATGTGTTACTTCTCTGTAGATACCCCCGCTGTTTTCTAGCGCTTCATTGAATGTATTCACTTTGACATTTAGAGAACTTGGCAGAAATACCATTGTGTCATCACCCGTCGCAATGTTTTAAATAAACAGTCAGATTCCCTGGTTCGCACCAGTTCTAGACCAGATGGGCGCCAGCCGAGGTGACCCGCCAGGGACTCGTCGCATCGTATGGTTAGCCGCCATGTTTAAAATGTAGGAAAAAAAGTAGTGGCTTGTAGTCCGAAATTTAGAGGCTCTACCAACTTCTGCAGAGATGCTCATCAACTCATCTGACGTCTCAAGTGACACCCGGTCCATCTCTCAGGATGCCACTCCGAAAAAAAGGCACTTGGGTTCCTGCTGACAGGAAACACGTCGGAAAACTAACAATTGTGGCAGATGGACCTCAAAATAAACAAATGAGAACATTATTTTCTCATGTTTATAAAGCTGCTTTAAAGATAAAGCTAACCCAAAAGATTTCTCAAAGATATGACATTGTGAACATCAATTTTGTGTTTTTAAATGTGTGTTAAGAAGCAATATATACCCGTTTTGATTCACCTCTGTTGGCGGCCATTTTGAGAACAATGACATCACAATGGTCAGGCTTGAGGTACGGACCAATCGTGCGGCTGCCTCAAAAAGGCGAACCGGTCGTCATCTGACACTAGAGCACATGTGTGTCAAAGTCAAGGCTTGCAGGCCAAATCTGTCCCGCAAAAAGGTTTTTTATGGCCCTTGAGAAGATCTTGATTCACTCTTGCAATAATCATATTCTATTTCTATAACTATTTATTTTGTTTCTTTTATTGTATTTTAACCATTGTGTGTGTCTTTCTATTAGGTGATTCGAGTTGTTGAGTGGGGTTGAGTGGATTTTTTTTGTCTCATTCGCTGAATGCTATTTATACAGCACTATGAGTGGCGATTTCTTGCCTAACAAGTGCTTTTCAAATAAATTTGATTTATTCTAAAATGCATCAAGTTTCATTTATTTTTTTCAACCTGATAGTTACCTGTCCTTGAAGAAAGTGTTTTTGGTTAAGATTTTTACACTTATTGTATTTCAATCCAATTATAATTATTAAAAAAAAAAATCAGTTGAGTAAATGATCGAACATTAATATCCCGCAAACACGATAAATTTAGCCCAGTTTTGCTAAAATAAAACTAAAGGCTTCTGATATATGTAACTTTTGTGCCTATGAACATTAGGATTACTTACAGTGCGATTAGAAAATGTATTTTTTTATCTATTTATCTGATCATATTGGAAAATAGTTATCTTTCTTTCAAGATCGACTTGTTCTCAAAAACTGCTCTGAACATTGACAAATGTAATATCACTCAGTGTGACTCAGTGAAAAATGTAGGTGTCATATTTGACCCCGATCTGTCCTTTCAAACACACGTGAAGAATATTACTACAACAGCTTTCATCTATCTTCGCAACATTGCTAAAATTTGTCCTATGCTGTCTCAGTCCGATGCGGTTATTATAATTCATGCGTTTGTTACCTCCCGTCTCGATTAACTGTAATGCACTACTCTCCGGTATCCCGAAGTCCAAAATCAAGAGCCTTCAGCTAGTACAAAATGCTGCAGCGAGACTTTTAACTAAGACAAGAAAGTTTGACCACACTATCCCAATTTTAGCTAACCTGCATTGGCTCCCTGTTAGCTTAAGATGTGATTCTAAGGTTTTGTCGGTAGAATACAAAATCATGCATGGACGCGCTCCCTCATATCTTTCGGATTTAATTCCTCCCTATGTTCTGGTCCGAAGCCTTCGCTCCGAAAACGCTGGTCTACTAGTGATCCCAAGAGCCAAGAAGAGATCCGCAGGTTCGAGAGCGTTCTCCATTCGGGTCCCGGTGTTGTGGAATGCTCTTTCCCCTGAGATTCGATCTGCATCCTCAGTAGAAATGTTAAAATCTAGGCTAAAAACACACTTCTATTCTATAGCATAGGAATAACCTATATTTTATATGTTGAGAATATCTGTGTATCTGTGAATTATTTTTCCTCATGCAGGTTTTAGATCAGGTGATGGTGTCATAATAGTCTGTGGTTTGCAATAATCCGTGGTCTGTGCAGCCCTTTGAGACTCTGATTAAGGGCTATACAAATAAACATGACTTGACTTGACGACGATGTCAGCTCCTTCAGGTGAGCCTTATGTGATGCAAATTTCCTTAACAAAGATTTAAATAAAATGCTATTTATATCTAATACATGTATTTTTACTAATTATTTGTAATAATGTTGCTTTTTTTGCTTAGTAATAGCTTAATAATGCACACTGTCCCTTTAAAAATGAACCACATTACTTGAGGTAATTTTGAGTTATTCTGGTCATTCTTTAAAGGTAAACATATTATACTATTTGTAGTTGAAATTGCACAATCATTTAATTAAATATTTGAGAAGTGGAAATTGATTTGGGTCACAGCTTGGGATGCTGGGTTTTTAAGTCAGACCAGCTGAGAACCACAGCACTTGACTATCGCTTTAAAAAGTCTAACATTCGATCAGTCCGGCCCTTAGGGAATAAGCTATTTCTTTAAATTTTGCCCTCTGTCCTTTTGACTTTGACACTCAAAATGGCTGCCCCAACTGATGGATAAAAATAGCTGGATTCAATTTTTTACCTATATATAATCTCTCTATATAATTTAAAAAATCCCTGTTTTGACTGTTAAAACGATTCATTTCAAGGAAATCTTTTGAGTTGAGTTCCACTTTAAACAGACAACATGAAGACACATTTCGACTCTTCCAACCTATGAGTACCGTTTCGGAATACAAAGAGGGGGAGAAAAACAATGAACCAAAACTCACGGTCTTAATTCTCTGCTTCCGACGCTTCACCAAAAAGTTCAAGTTTCACTTTGCAAACATGGTTGCCAGCCTGTCAAATAAAAGTCCGTTATACAATGTTTCTTTTAGAGGGGACGTGGTAAGTTTGTTTGTCCTTATGGCAGGGCTAAAATGAGGCAAAGTTAAAAAATAAAATGAAAAAGGGCACCTTAGGGATGGCAGGAAAGACTCAGTGATAAAGAAACTGATGAAATCTCAGGAGTCCAAAATTGGCAGTCAGGGGAAAGGTCCAAAACCAGATGCACATTGTGTCGTTTTGGAGGGTCAGGGACCTTCACGTCAGGCACTTTTCTGGTTGACCACTAGATTTCTGCTTCACTTACTCAGACGCCCTGGAAACAGTCGGCGTTTGAGTGGAAAGTGGAAGCTGCAGTGTGTTTGGATGCATGCGCATGGGTGCGTGCATAGGCACACAAGATCTGCATTTGGTTCTGGTTCTGTTCAAATTTTGTTAGCTGGTGGCCTCTCCTTGTTGCTTGAGGACAGCGTAGACGTTATCCACTTTGCTTAGACCCTCAAAGAAGGGAATGAGGTCCAGCAGCTCCGTGTCGGACATGTCGTCGAACCAAGAGGCCACCGGTACCTGACGGGTGAAAGAAAGCATAGAAAAATGTAAGAGGGAGGTTATTTCTCCCGCACAAGTATTCACGCTCAACTTTAACCTCTTACATTTATCATTAGAGATGTTCAACATAAATTCTCAGACTACTATAAACTCAAATGATACCGATATCTATCAAATATTTTTAAAGACGCAGTTCTAAAACCTCTGATAAGTTTATAGACACTCAAAATAGGGAGAAAAGGCATCACTTGATTTTGAACTTTCCAAGGAGGACAGGGGAGGTCCCAAACCTTAGATGAGAAAATTCCAACCTGATTTAAAAGTCCCCCTCAGAAACCTTTCATTTTATGAAAAAAAATAGTTAATTATTATTAACAAGGTTACAAATAGCAGATTTGCCCCAAAGGGTGTGGAAATCAAAGTAAAGCAACATGATTGGCTGATAGCGATAGTGTAAACAGAGCACATGTGTCAAAATAATTAAAAACAGGGAGAGATAATAATAGAAAAAGGAACTTCTTTCCAGGTGTCAAATATTAACAACAGAATGAACTTATTATTAATATAGATAAGGTGAGTCGCAATCATTAATAAGTGTAGCTATTGGCCGAGGTTGTCTGGGATGAGATCGAGAAAGTTTATGATATGTAAGCAATTCCTGTATATTTGAAATGAAAATGAATGTTGCTTCAAATGAACGTACACCCCCCAAAAATTTGCTGATGCTAGCAGTGAGCGGTCTCTAGGTGTAGCCTCTAGGACTGTCCGTAATTTGGATTTCCCTCGAAGATTTTTGTTCCAAATAAAACTCATATATTGAAACGATCGTGTTTAGAGATGCTCGTATAAAGAGGTACCACTATATACATGTATTATATAAAACAAATTAATTACAAAAGTGGTTGAAAAAATTTCACCATGCAACCCCCACGAAGCTCTTCCAGCAAGACGAAACAACTGATGAGTCAGACATTTCTCAATCCAAATGAACTCACGGCATTGTCGGGATGGAAGATGTAGGAAGCAGGGGAGTTGTCCACTATGATGACTTTGTTGAGGTCCCGGCCAAGGCGACTGAGATCCTTAACATAATTTCCTCTGTGGAAGACGCACGACTCCCTGAAGAGGCGGCAGCGGAAAGCCCCCCACTTGTCCAAGAGGTCAGACACAGGGTCGGCATACTATGTTGGAGGCAAAAAATGAAACATTCTTGATTTGTTTTTCTTAATCTAGCGCTGTCGAGCATATAACACATGCCTTTGTGATGAATCTGTTTTTTTTTCATAACTAATAGTTAAATTGCATTTAATAATGTTGAACAGCGAATGACACCAGCTGATACGATTAGCGACTGGGGACAGTAGTTGCTAATGATGGTGTTAGCAACACCGAGCTAAACCCATTTACTTAACATCGCTAATGCAGCTATCAAAGAATGTAATTGCCATGCAATCAACAGGGGTGATATGGTGATACAATTTTTCACTTTCTTGGCTATCTGCATGCTTGGCTTTTTATCTGGGAATTATGTTGAATAATTATAATACAAGTACATTTAGAAGTTGAGGACTTACAAATGCTAGTGACATTATGCTTCTAATCAGGCTATTATTACAGAATACGGGGATCCAAATGATACAGTAAAAGATAAACTAAAAAATAAATGGATAAATATATGAATAAACAAATAAATATATGTGAAAAAAACAAATCAGTATAAAATATCAATTCATAAATACAAATAAAAATGTAAAAGAAAAAGTTAATATAAAATCATGAATGAATTAAAAAATTGAAAATATACAGAAATGAAAAACTAAAGTCAAAATGTAAAAATAAAAATAAATGAGGAAATAAATACATGGCAATAAATAAGAATGAATATTAATACTAAAATCAAATCATATACATAATAAACACATAAGTCTATTAATTAATAAATAATGAAAGAGAAACAAAAACCCTAATTCCAAATGTAAAAGGTTTAACAAATAATGTGGAAATATATACAGCATCACGGTGTGATATGCTGGAAGCAAGGCTGCGGACAGTAAAGCTTAACTTTTCAATCCTTTGAAACATATTAAAATTCAAGCAGTTTCAAGGATTTTAAGCACCCGTACAAACCCTGCAAGCTGCTTTTATATCTTTTTAGTTCTCGCACGATTTGCATGAACTTTCTTTTTTCTATCTGTACTTATACATTTCTTACAATTACATTTTGTTGTATTCATTTAAATTGTATTTTGTTCCAAAGTTTATATTTCCAATGTTTACTTTAATTATTCTTTCTCTGTGTGCTCTGCGACTAGCTGGCAACCGGTTCAGGGTGTACCCTGCCCACCGTCCGAAGATAGCTGGGATGGGCCCCCACACCCCCGAGACCCTACTGAGGATGAGCGGTGCTGATAATGGATAGATGTACTTTATTCATTGTTTTTTATTTTTACTTTATTGGGGCAGCTCAACTCTTGTAGCCAAACAGGAGAAGCGCCGTGCGGTGAGAACGGCTTGCGTTATCGGTGAACCATACACAAACCGATGTCTCACCTTTGCTAAACTGGCAGTGAACAAGACACACTCAAACATTTCTCCCATTCTTTTTAGGAACTCGTCGACGTGAGGCCGCTTAAGGACATAAACCTGCAAAACACAAACCGGAGGAATTTCAAAAACCCACCAAAAATTGGGGGAAGAGAAATTTATTCTCATTTTCTTGTTTTCCACACATTGTTTCAATAAAACAGAAGATAATTATCATGTTAAATCATGACTTGGGAGCTTGCATCTAAACGTAGCAAATTATTACAACGGGAACAAAAGACAGAAATATTTTAGGTTAGCTAAGAATTAGCTTCCGTTTAAGACAGACCTTTGTCCAGGGCTCGTTGAGGTTATGTAAAATATTCATAAATATAGTAACTGTGAAATGGGAATCTTTTCTTGCCTGGCTGCTGCATTAGTCTAAGACACTGTTTCCTCAATTATTTTATGTGACGCCCCCACTCGGAGGAACCCCACACGCCCCCCAAAAAAAAGATCCCCCTGCACAGACTATAGTCTATATAATTGTTTTAAATACATCTATGCATGACACTGTATCCTCATTAAAGTATATGAGAATACAAAAATAAATATGAACCAAATTACAACAAGGAATAGCTTTATTAATTGTAAAAAAAAAACAATTATGGTGCATCTGAAATTCCCCCCCCCAAAAAATCTTTCAACTACAAACATTTTTGATTGATCTTCCATATGATACTGAAAAATAAAATTCCATAAAATCACAAAATAAAAATGCATTGAAACAAATCACCATAAAGAGCAAAATATAAAACTGCAAAACAAAAATATATATTTAATTTGTGCACATTTTTAAGATTAAAGATATGAATGAATGAGCTTATTTTGCACAACACAGCTTTTGGAAGCAGGAGCAAGCAACTCCCCACCCCTGCTCAATCATTATGACAACGCTTGCTGGTTTACTGACGTAGGAGTCACACAAACAGCTGATTGTTTGCACCAAGGATGTATGTCAAGGTTTAGCATTAGTGAGCACTTAATTATAATACGATAAAAACCTTATGTGAAATATGGTTACGGCCCCGCCAATACATTTTTTCCTAAGCATCCGCGCTTAACAAGAGACACGATTTATCACTTTCTGCGCTCCTTTGAACGATCAATCTTTATTTATTTTCTGGTGATCACATAACATTGGTGGGGGAAAAACAACAATCGCTCGATACTCGTGGTAACACGTCATCACCGTTCATGCCAAATCTTTCCCCTTTTTTCAGCACGCTGAAAAACAAAACTTATCAGCATGATTGTGGTGTAATGTCTTTGACTGACAGCTTCATTTATTTGGGTTCATGCTGTCTGCTGTCGACATTTTTAACCTGGCAAGCACGCATGTGTTTGCCCGTCTCCCACTGCAGAGCCACAGTGGTTGCAGGAAGCTAAGTGCTACATCCACTTCATGAAACTTCCTTGTCTTAGTTTTTGGATGAAACGTTTGTCTCTTGACCCAGTCTTTTTTTTCCCCTATCTCCTTGTCTGTGTTAAATATTTTTCACCTGTCACTTGAAGATCTTTTCCACTTATTTACACAATGCACCACGTAACAGCAGAATGTAAGCTAAAAACTATGCCGATAAGAGTGCCACTGCTCCCCTACTGTTGTGAATGTGCAATTGCACTTCTTTCTGGGTAGGTAAAAAACAACATACAAAAAAACAAAACATGAGTTCCCCGAGGTCAGACGCACCAGCTCCCCCACTCAAGGAGCCTCGCGCCCCACTATTCAAGAAGCGCTTGTCTAAGAACACAGAAAAAAAACAGTTCTGAACTCATTTGGGGAAGTATTATTATTCTCTTCTTGGGGAAAAAAAAACAAAAACAAAAAAAAACGAAATAAGCTATGTTACTGACTATCTTCCATATCAGCCCTTTGAGACTCTTTATGATTAAGGGCTATACAAATAAAAATGACTTGAAAATGACTAGATATTACTCATCCTATAACTTCTTAATCTTTGCAATATGAATAAATTAAGAATATGAACTGCAAAGCATTTTTGACAATTGGCAGAATATTTTGCTTACTATTATTTTTTTTCTCATTTTAAGACATCTCAAATTGTTTTTTATGTAAAATCTAAAAAATGTATTCATTTTACAATTTGTATTCTCGCATTTAGGGGTAAAATATTTCTCAAAATAAGCAAAATGATATATGAAATAGAAAAGAAAATGCCCTTTTTTTCTTAGCATATTAGAAAAACAAGATCAAATTTAAAAAAAAGAAATAGTTTATTTTAAATGAGCAACATTTTCTGTTAATAGGGTAACATTTTATTTTTTGCTGTGTACATGAAGCAGGGAAAAGTACATTGAAGAAAATATCAATAGCTTTAGTTGTTTAAATTAATCAGACTGCCTTTCAACTTTCTATTTCACGTCACGGCTCTTGAACTCCCCAAAGAAGACAATCAAATCTAGTCATCTGAAGACGCATTCAGACAAATATAACCGCCCAATTCACAGACACGTGCAAAACCTGGGATTCAATTCTGTTATTTGTTTTCTCTCTCGTGACGTTGGTGGCTGAGGGCCATGTTCCCGAAACAAGTCATCCAGAATAGGCTGTGTTTGTGTAAACAAACCTATCCTGGATTACTTGAATCGGGCCCAGGCCGCTTCGCTCTTCGGGCAACCGTCTCCAAAATCCCAGCTGAGGCACACTGTGCAATCCAATAATAAATGTGAGGCGGTGATGTAACCTTACCTGGTGTACAGTTCCATCTATTTCCACAGGAATGATGAAATCAGCGTTGTTCACAGGCTATATGAAGAAAATAAAGAGTGTTAGAAGCGTAACATTCCAGATGTGAGGAGAAACAACTGGAACGTGTTTCGCAAGTGATTTTGTTTTTAATATTGAACGCCTGCAAAGGAAATTGCCTATGATGCCAGTTGGTTACTTTGACCATTAGGTTTTAACGTTGTTCGCTATTTTTACTATCATGCACCGTTTAAATCAACGTCACTGTCGGCCAATAATGGTGCTGTTCCTAGATTTCTAGACCCTTTAGGGCAATCTGCTAGGAGATTCAATAAAAAGATGGGGCTCAGGGGAAGGCTTTTAGAACAGGTTGGAATTTCTCATCTGTGGGTTGTTCTACCAAGTACAAAATAGATTGATGCCTTCTCTTTGTATTCCGAGTGTCTACTAAACCATATACTTATCAGCATGTGTCAGAAATCCAAATGGGGTTAAGAAAATAGATACATTATTAGTTCAACACTAGACGGGGCTATATCATAAGCACTATTTATTCGAATCACACAAGTAGAATGTTGAATGTTTGTCTGAGTGAGTAAAGGGGGCAGGGCTTAGCCGAAGGTCAATTGAAAAAAAGCTCTTAAGTAATAGGTCAATGTGCAATTTTTTTATTCTAGAAATGGAAACCATGGAAAATACTTTAAAAATAAAGGTAAAGATTTGATTTTGATATTTTTTCTTGTTATATCATTAGCATAAAAAAGTAGTTTGAAAAAAGTATCAAAAGTAATTATTTTTACGTTATTTTTTTCTTACATATTATTTTAGTAAAACAAATTAAAAAGATAAACAAAAAAAGATCTGCCAACAGCGATATCAGCCAATGTTATCCATTTGAAATATTTTTAATTTTAAGACTTGTTATTATGTAAGTTTTGTTTTTACATAAATAATGGACTTTAATAATAGCAATAGCCATCACTACACTTCAGCAGTAATAAGTAAAATAAAATATTCCTGCCCCAATGGGAGAGAATCATTTTCTTATTTTACTATATTTTTGCTACACTTTAATTTCTATAGTAACCCAACAAACATAGTTACCAAACCTTTATTTTTTTTCTTGCAGTGTCAGAATCATTTTACATAATTCTTCTTTAATGGGTAATGGCTCATTGCCTAACCCCCCTTTTGTGTTTTTATGTTAGCTCTTAACTTAGCTTAATTTAAGTCATTTTTTTGGACTGTTTTCCTAGTCACTTATCCCTTAATTTGGTCTATTTCAGGTTTACAGTGATATCGCTACAAACGAGATTACTTTGTTCCCCGATTGTCCTTGTACCAAGAATGTCTTTTGCCGTGAGCTAATGTTCTCTATTCAGAATAATTGAAAATTAATTAGTTCCAGCATCCAAAATAAAGGCGGTGAATACAACAAAATAATCTACTTGCTGGCACCATCTTCGGGCTGAAATCATCATTGCAGCCTGTGTATAGCTGCTTGTGTGGCGCGGGCATTGTGCATGTACACGTCTCTCTTAGACAGGCTTGAATAAACTCTTGTTTTCAGCTTTAGGGGGGTTTGGGTTGGCATTTGGACTGAATTTGAAACAGTTGTATACTTACTTTCACTACTTTCATCCTAGAATAAAAGAAAACTGCGAGCACGTGTGTGAAATATCTTTTCGCCCCATCACCCCTGCCTCTTTTTCTCCAGCCTAATGCGCTCTGTGGCTGGATGATGATTAAAGCAAAAAAAAAAAAAAAAACATAGGCACGGTGAAGCCTAATTCATGGCTCTTTTAACACATAATTAATAAAGAAAATATCTTTATTTTTTAAAGTTTTTAAGGACACCTCAAACTACGCACCCCACCTTTAACCCTAAATAGTTATAAAGCATATCTTCCTGATGTCTATAAACAGATTCAAATCGTAATTGAATGTTGAAATACAGTGATAATAATAATAAATAATGACAAAAACAACTCAAGTGCGCAGGATCAGGTTTGTAAGGCAGGAAATGCACATGCTAGTTGGGACAAGCCAATGCTGGCGATGAACGGTCTTAAATTTTCTGAAAATCATTGTAACTTGTCATATTCTTTCATATGCCGGGCAAGATTTTTCCTTGATTCCTTGGTCTAAATTGTGCCTGTGTGAGTGAGTGTATGAATGATTGTCTGTCTCTGTGTGCCCTGCCACCGGGTGGCAACCAGTTCAAGGTGTCCCCTGCCAACTGCCCGAAGATAGCTGAGATGGGATCCAGCAACCCCGCAGACCTACTGAGGATAAGTGGTGCAGATAATGGATGGATGGACAACCCCTGACGATCGCCTGTATGGTGAGTCCAACTTGTACCTTAAAAGAGCTGTGAACTAGCGTCTCATCCAAGTCGATCACCACACAGACTTTGCCGGCGTCTTTGGACTTGGCAGGTGGCAGCAGCGGTTTCACTTGGATCTAAAAGGGCCACAATGTCTTTTGTGTGAGATACCAAAAAGCAGGCCCAGGATTTAAAGCTTACCTTGGAGACGGTGCCGTTCTCCTCAACAAGCAGGGGGGCGTTGTTGTTTACCGGCGGGGCCTCAGCTTGATCACGGCAAAGGCAGCAGGAAAAAATGGAAAACAAACCGCCGCTTCGCGGCTTCTTGCTGGACAGCGAGGGTGTGGAACCTGCACAGAAAGATGAGAGAAATTACCCAAAACTGGGGCTGCAACTTACGACTATTCTAATAGACTACTAGTCACTAAACAATTGGACAAATAAATGGATAATTATTCCTTTATTGCCCCCAAACTTTAGCATAAAGTTGATTTAATTATGGAGAAAATATTAAGAAACATGAGAAACATGCATACAATGAAAATACATATATGATTGAGCAGACTGCATATTCATAAATAAAATAAATAAAAATGAGCAATAAAAAATCAATTAGGCACAGTGCTCAGTCTGAGGGACATAAATCAATTGATAAATGTCTGCCCAGTTTTTAGGGGCAGGCAAATAAATGACAAATTCAAATTAAGAAAACATTTTTAATCTCTGTAACCGAATAACAGGCTCATTAACAGCACTCAAACAGTGAATAAAACATATACTATGTTCATTATGTGGAGTACATTCAGTGGTCAATTGCAAAGTCTGTAACAAAAGAACGTAATTCTCAACAGTCTGAAATCAAACAGTTATCACAACTGGCGTTTGTCAATCTTAGCATTTTAACAACTGACATTTGGCCTTTCTGACTGCATGCTTTTAATTTCAAAGACCTTTGTGAGGCACAGTCTGGCGAAATGCTCAAGTTCTCTTATAGCAAAATACCGACATAGCATGGCATCAAACCGTATTGGGCTGAATGTTACTTAAATCTTACAAAGGCGAGTCAGACTCTGTTTTGTTCAACTGTCCCAAATACTTTATCTTTAAATGTTTGTGCATCACCGAGGTAATTGCCATGACATGAAAGTTGTATTTTTATTTGCCGTATTCAGGCTAAAATACTCCCAAACTTTAGAGGTTTTGGTTCTGGAACTTGATGTTGACGCAGTATTTTTAGTATGTTACCGCTTGGAAGACAGACGCTATTGCGAATGAGTGACTCTCAGCAGAGATTGTAATAATGTAAAATGTTTCACTCTGTTGGAAAAACATGTCTGGCGACAAGGGTTAACATTCGAATTCATTGTCGCCTGTTTCTATTATCAATTTCTATCGACAACGTTACCAATTGTTGCAGCCCTACCCAAAACACACAAAAAAAGCCAAACTTTGTGGTTTCTTTTTCATAAAAAACATTTTTGTATCCCTAAATGAACCCCAACAGTTGAGCTGGACGTGAGCATGTTACCAAAAGGCCAAAGTCTTTCATTGGCTCGGACTCTGCTTGTGCAATTAAACAGAAAGTGACCCTCTGCCGGCCTCTGCACTTGCAAAAGTGCACAAAACAGGAAGGGGAAGCTAGCGGAGAACGACGCAGGAAGCGTCTTGCTACAGCAGAACTCATAGGATCCCAAACATAGTCGGCCCCTTGCAACATCGTAACAAGCGCATATCTTTGAAAATAGCTCCGGATTCGTATAAGAGCATGATTTCTTTGTAAACAATTGGGAAAAACAGGGAAGGTTCATTTTGGTTAGCATCATTATGGTTGAAAATAATTTGAAGCTGCTGTGATTTTTTTTTTTAAATATTACTAGGACTGTGTGTTATTTTGCACCTGCTAGCAGCAAAAGAAACTTTCCTTAATAAACACCTAAAACTGATACAAATACATGAACATCCATTTTTTTGAAAATGGTATGAATCATAGTTCAAGATATTAGCTTTTATTTTACATAATGTGAGCATCACTTAAAGGGACCTTACATCATTTGCTGCTGCAGATACCCTAAAAACTCAAAAAGGCTGAGCAAAAAAAATTGACGAAGAATGGTCCGTTTTGCTCACTTGCGTCTCCATAGTTTGTAGTCTTCCTTGTGCTTTTTGCCAGTCACTTTTAATTGCACCACACCATAAAGCATATTTTTAGCGGTCAACCAATACACACTGTCCCTTTAAAAAGTTTCCAGCCAAATCTGGATATCTTTATGGGAAGGTTATTTAAATGAAACAATCATAAAAAAAAATCTTGGCAGAAATTGTTAAGACTCCCAAAAATACATATAATGCTTCACTAGCGAATAATTTTGCTCATTTTAAAGAGACACGGTGTATTATTTGACGACTAAATGTCCCTGTACTGTGTCATGCAACTGACAATGAGTGCTATGAGGCACAAGGAAGATTACAAACTACAAATACTCAAAGTGAACAATCCGCACCATTTTTCTTCGCATTTTTTTTTAGCCTAGCCTTTCCTAACGTATTTCATCTTACGGGTACGCATAGAGGCAAGATAAAGGACAAGTATGTCAGCGCCCTCTAGGTGTGGCATATTAAATGTAAAATAAATGCAAATGTTTTATTCAATGCGTATTTTACAAAATGCACGTTCGTTTCCATCAAAATACATACATACTTAGGTATATATATCTTTATATATATATATTAAGATATATATATTCTGAAGTCTCTGGGACAGGCCTTCAAACCAACTTTTTTGTGCGAGAATATATCGTACTATATTTGCGGATGCCGTGATTTTGGCGTACGTTTTGGCCGGAAATGAGCCGATGAACGTCTTTTCCCAGTGACTCGAGGGAAAAACGTTCAGGAAGGTTCGCAATCTAGCTACTGGAAAGCTACTGTTAGCTGCCAAGGTGGAAAGGAAGTGGAGTAAAAAAAAATTACTATATAAATATAGTAATAAATATATATATATAGATAGATATATAGATAGATATATATTACCTATTTTCTCACAAAGAAGTTAAAACCAAAAAGGTTCTAATCAACCTTTTTTTTTCTTATTTTTCTGTATTTTAAATTGTTTTTCTAGTAAAATGTGTTTTTTGATTAATACTTTAAACAAGTTTTTGACGTTTTTGAGTTTTTCCTTCCCCTCATGTAAGTTTTAGATCAGGGGATGGTATAACAATAGTCTGTAGTTTACAATAGTCCTTTGAGACTCCTTGGTATTAAGGGCGTCACAAATAAACATGACTTGACCTGTGTATTAATGATTTTTTTTAATCAATATTGTTTTTGTTTTTTTACATGATTTTATTTTAATACTAGGATGGGCTAAGTAATACACACAGCACCTACACATGCTTATTTTGCTTAAAAAACAACAACATTTTATCTTTTTTGGACGAGTTAAAATACAACATTAACGATTACTTTTAATTAGGATGTGCAGGTACGTGTAACGTTAGTATATCGTACACTTTTTCAGCTTGTTAAATAGTAAATGGTCTGCAATTATATAACGCTTTTCAAGCCACTGAAAACCTCCCAAAGCACTTTACAATATGCTTAACACTTACACATTCACACTAAACTCCAAAAGCAGACACGCTAGGTGCCTATTGGCCTATCGGGGGCATTAGGGGTTCGGTGTCTTGCCCAAGGACCCTTCAACATTTAGCTCGGAGGAGCCAAGAATTTCTTCAAATAAGTAACTAAGTTAGTAAATGAATTACTCTATAGTAAAAGTGACTAGTTACCAGAGAAAGTAACTTCGTCCATTACTCTAAAAAGAAGTCTTTGTATGACAAAGAATTTGAATATTTCTGAGCAAATATGAGAAACTATATAACGCAAACTATATTAGCCTTGTGCTATGATAGCCTTATTGTAATGCATGTTTATTGTACTTAGTTGTTTACTAATTGCTGTAACAAGGCACAATTGTGACTGAGACCCTGGTTTTATTTAGATTCCCCCATGTAAACCACCACACTTATTTGTCAAGTGAAAAAGAAAGACTAGTCAAGTTAGTTATGTTGAAAGTCCGATTTAAACTACTGAAAAAGGTTTCAGAGAGCTAGTCAAGGTTTAGTTGAATTCATTGCAAATACTCTTTCTTTTTGCATTATTAAAAATCAACTATGCCAATTTTAGAGCTTTTACAGCAAATGTATATCGGCTCCAAATTATCAGTTCTCGGCCTCCTCTTAATGCTAATAATCGGTATCAGCCCTGAAAAACCCATTAAGGTCGATCCTTAGTAACTACCATATTTTTTCCTGTATAACGCATCCTTTTTTTTTTTACCTAAAAAGAACTCAAAGTTTAGGTGCACCTTAGACATGAGTATTTATCCAATGATTGATCAGTTGATAAATTTCACTGACCACAATCGCAAAACACTGGATGCAACAGGAATTAAACCCAGGTCGCAGCAGAAAGAGCAAAATTCTTACCTCTAGAATACCAGTGATATAGACGACATACAAAAAGGCATTCAATTTGATCTAATTATCACACCGTTTTTATTATTTTATTTATTTATATTATACTTTAATTATTTTATTTTAATTTGTACTGTTTGTTAATGTAACATCCATTTTGGCTTGGTCATCCTGGAAGGGAATTACCTCACGTGCGGTCCTTTCTCAAGGTTTCTTAATTTTCCTCATGCGAAGGTTTCCCTTGCCCTCATGTAGGTTTTGGATCAGATGGGCTGATAATAGTCTGTAGTTTGCAATAGTCTGCTCAGCCCTTTGAGACTCCTTGTGATTAAGGATTATAAAAATACACATAATTTGACTTGACTATTCACAGTACCAGAGAATGTTGGACAATGAAGAAAACAAAGTCCTCCTAAAAGTTATAAACACAAAAAGAATTACAAGGAAAACAACTCTTTGGTATTTCGACGAGCATTTAATATACTATTTCCAAGGTTATTGTTGGAATTATATACATATATTTATCCTACAGTTGACATTAATATGTTATAAGTGTTCTCAGCCCTTTTTGTATAGTTTTCAGTCGTAAGCTGTTCTTCAAGGCCATGAGTTGTTTTTTGTTTCTGTCTGTTTCGCATCCCAGTGGGTGCACCCTGACCTGTGCATGCCATAACTAAAGTTGTTTTTCACCAAGAACCTTAATATTAGAAGGGAGGGTTCGGGGACTTGTTCAGAGTGAGGAGGAGATTTGTAACAGCTTGGTCTCCGCCGCTCTCATTATGATGATTAATAAAATAACCAATTCTCAATGACCGATTCTCTATGTCTTCTTTTATTTCAGAGCGTTTTATTAAAAATGTTGGGGACTTAAACCTAACAGTTATTTTTTAAATATATGTTCAAAAAACACAATGAATGAATAAAAATGTGTCATAGGAAAACTATCAGTTGCTTTATAGTTAATAAGTGATTGTTGGTTTATACAGTAACCTGAATGTAACTTAAACTTACTACAAGTCATCTGATTTCATATTTGAAGCACTTACTACAACAATGTGATATTGGATAGAATAAACAAAATGCACAGATAAACTGTACAAAAGCACCAAAACAATATTCAGACATTTTAATTAAAAGGACAGTGTGTATTATTTGACCACCAGAGGTCACTGTATCATGTAGTAGAATACAGCAAACAAGTGGAGTCTTAAAGTGGCCAAACCATGCGATTTTTCTTCTTTCATTTTTTGGTCAGCCTTTCACAGGGTTATTGATTTTGGGGTACCAGTAGAAACAGGATGACTGACAATTATGTCAGCTTCCTTTTGGTGAGCCTCATTTTATGTGCAATAGGGCTGCAACAAATAATCGATAAATAGATTAATATGCATAATGAAAAGCCTTGGTACCTAAATAGAGCATCGATTTGTTGTATCGTGTGATTTATAAGGCCACTAAGTACATTTAATCAACGCAAATAAGAGTGCACACCATTCCGTTGTGACGCTGGGATTTGTAGTACCGCTTTGGTCTGGCAGAGGGCGCCAAGACAGTTTTTACAAAAAAGTAATGTTACATTTTTAAAATCCTAATTATAGACATTGCATCAATTACAAACAAAATTGGCATGGAAGTTTTAACTCTGTAGTGTTTGACTGTTTTCATCATGAAACCAGGTTCATCTGGAGGGACGAAAGCATGACCAACTTGAGTGCCGGGGTAATTACTTGTTTGGGTGTTTGGGCATTTGGGTTGATAATGGTCAATTATTTTTGTTTTTTGCTACTCTTTCCGTTTTTCTTTTCTTTGTTTTTGTGCATGTGTTTGTCGTGCTGTATGTCACCCCTCTCTAGGGACCAGGGTAGATATAGATGGATTTGTCAACTTAATTTAACTCATTCAATGCCGGACGTTTTTCTCAAATCGCTAAAGGCGGTGCCAACCAATTTTGCCATTCTGACTCATTTCTGAAGGCTTACAAAAAAAAACCCAGTTCTATCCCAGTATAGACAAAGGACAAATAAAGAGTGCTTGAACCCGCATCTTTAATTACAAAAAGGATGTGTCTAGCTTGGATCTTGAGTGAATTGCAAATATATTTATTTTCGAAACAAATCTCTCCTCATATTGGTGTAGAGTATAAATGTATTTCCAATACAATTTACCACTTGACTTTTTTGCATGGCCCATAACAAATGTCCATAATCCTTTCACTAATACAGATTTCATAGTGCCCTGTTTAGGTGTATCATGCAACTGTACGCTTGGGGGTGATGACGCTTAATATGAGAATACCATACAAACTAATGCTGGCTACCATTGATCACGAGGGAAAATAAATTCAACGGCGAAGTGAAACCACCATAGAGCAGGTGTCATTTTTAAGCAGACTTGTTGAAACACATGGCAACAAGTTTAAGCATTTACAAACATTTAAAGAGAGACAACTGTGTTTTTCTTTAAAAGCAGTATTTTGTTTTGTTTTAAGCAGTAGGCGTTTTTAAGGGGCGTATTGTGATACGAACTACATGACTCGAGTCAAGCTATACAGTCTTGTTATTTAACTAATTGAGAGTCATAACGTATATATTTTCAAAAGCATAGCCTCTGAGTGCCAAAACATAAAAATGTGTTTTTTGTTTTGTTGCAAGAAAATATTATGAAGGGTTCGGCACAGCTCATCAGTAAGTATTAAGCTTCTGGTTTCACTGTTAAATGACAGGAGTGGCTTTGATCAGATCTTGGTCCACAAATCAAAAGAGCTTCCTGTATCCAGTGATTGAAGTGTGAAGACCCATATTGCGAATAGTGAAGCAGTGTCTTTAGAACAATGAATATATGGATAAGGTCGGACAGACAATTCAACTGAGCTATTTTCATCCTAAAATAAATTATGTAATCGTTGGGCATAGTGGGATAACGTTTCGTGCACGTCTGGACCACGAAAGGTGAGAACAACCAGGAAAAGTATGTGTGTGTGTATGTGTGTTGAGACAAACTTTGGAATAATTTACAAGATGAAATCAAACAATGTCCAACTATTCTTGTGTTCAAATTTAAATACAAAAAAACATTACTGGCGAAATACAGGGATGAAGAAAATTAGATATGAGTGAGATTGGAAATACTGCGTTTAAAACTATGGGTTACTTTGTTGTTATTGTTGCTATTATAATATCATAAATGTTATTATAAATATTATTTTTAATGTAATTGTTGTTATTATCATTGGTGCCGCAGTGACATTTAGTAACTAGGCGCATTATGACGTTGAGGGATGGGTATTACGAAGATTAGTGTATAAAACATGTGATTATTGTAATTATTATAATTATTGATATCTGACCTATGTAATAAGGATATCCATGAGATTTTGTTATATTAGACATAAGAGGAAAGGAGGATTTGTAAAATGTATTTAATAGGGAAGATAAAGGGGTAGAGAAAAAGAGCATCTGCTTCTGACTACCCCTTTTCGAACATGTTATGTGACATTATTTTGTTGTTGACTCATTGTTTTTGTCCTGTTTTTATTTGAATGTTCGAAATAAAGTTTTCATTCATTCATTCATTCAAAGTTCTTGAAATGCATCCTTTTGCAAAAAGCCGTATTTCTCAGAGGTTTTCTTGGAAACGAGTATTTGCAAGAAACTAAGCAATGTTCAAATGTTGGTTGCTAGACAATGGTTAAAAACTTAAAAGATACTTTTTCCTAATGCAACATGTTGAAGCTTTATTTTAATATGTATTTTTTATCGGTAGGGGGGAAAAGTCGAACATTTAAAGTGGTAGTGTTGGCGAGGACATATTTGTGCGCAAAAGACTGGGGAAACATTCACTTTCAAACAGCTTCCACGTCGAGTGCGTGACTTCCTCGTGTTACAAGATTTGTTTTATAAATTAAAATAAACCGAAGCAACTCGTTTCAGGATTGACACAGGATTAAACACTGCATCACTTTCCCTTCGCGTTTTGTTTACACTGAAATAGTAATGACTCGGATGACGTCACTTCCGCCCACAAGCGCAGGGCCTGCAACCATCTACAGAAAGATGCGTCAAAGTGACACTTAATAGTCGTGCAACATTTTCATGTTGAGCATTAATCTAATAACTTCATTATTCTCCTGACGCATAATAAATGCTCATTGTAGGGAAGTAGCGTCCAATGGAGGAATGCGATCTTCGTGGCGGGGGGACGAAACTTTCCCAAAACTTTTTTTTTCCTCGCGAGAAATTAAAGTAACTTACCCTTGTCTCCTCTGTCCGCAGCTTTATTCGATTCATCGTCGCGGCTTACTTGCGTGATAACCGAGGACGCGTTGTCCATAATGTCCTTTTTATTTATTTATTTTTTGCGCTCACGCTTCAAACTTGAGGATTTCTTGCGCCGGGCCGCGCGCGGCGCATTTACGACCAGCGAAGCCGAGCGGAGATTCGCCTCTCGCCGCTTAAAGGTTGTCCATTCCGCTCACAAATTGTCGATTTGGAGCACATTTGTCCACAAAAGTTGCCAACTTTGATTCAATATGGTGCTCGGGCGCCCCTCGCAACTTTCAAGATACAAACACGGAGGTTTCAAGGCGTCCCATTCCACGAGTGATGTGTTGTTCGCGAAAGAAACGGCTTTATGATTCGACTCTTGGAAGTGAATGAGTGGAGTCGGCTCTTTACCAATAAGGGGCCGCTTTTTTCTGCAGATTGGTCAATATGTTTTTATTTTATTTATTTTTCTTTCCCCATAAATTCTTCGTTATACAATTGCTTTGCATTCTGTCTGTTTTTGGTGGTAGATCTGTAAATACATTTATTTTCCCTGTGCTTTACAAGGATGATTTACAATTATTTTATTTTTTGTATTCTTCTATTTCATTGCTTTTTTGTTTTTAGAGTGGTCACTTTGGGACCGAGAGGTTTCAGGTTCGATCACGGCTCCTCCAGGTTAAATGTTGAAGTGTCTTTGGGAAAGACACTGAATCCCCAATGCCTCTCATACCAGGTAGGAGCCTTGCGTGGCTGACGCCCCTATAGGTGTGTGAGTGAATGGGTAAAGCGCTTTGGCAGGTCTCCAGTGACTTGAAAATCACCTTTTGAATACAGACCATTGTTGTGCCACTGAAAAGTCAACATCTTTATATGTGCCCTTTGTTTTTCAGAGAGTTGCTTGACTTTACCGTTGCTTTCTTCATATGAAATGAACTGCATTTTATATAGCGCTTTTCAAGTCAATGACTTCCCAAAGCGCTTTACAATGTGCTCCATATTTCCCAATAGCTGCCTTCCAGCCATGTAAGGCGCTAACCTGCTTATCGGGAGTATTAGGGGTTCAAGTGTCTTACCCAAGGACACTTCGACATGTAACACGGACGAGCCGGAATTCGAACTGGGATCCCTTGATCCCAAGACGAGCTCTCTACCTCCTGAGCTACTAAAATGTTTAAATAAGTTAAAAGTTTACTGAGTGAATAGATATTTTCTAAAATACTTCAGTAGAATAGTCTATATTTTTTATTAAAATTTCATTTTGTGCATAATGTCTTTTTATCTTCTCTTTTCCTTTTATTTTCATTTTTTATTTCTTTTTTCCTAGCTCTTTTGTTCTTTTTTTTTCTTATTCTATCTCTTTTCCTTTATTTATTTGGGGCGGCAATAGCTCAGGGGGTAGAGCGCTCGTCTTGGGATCAAGGGATCCCAGTTCGAATCCCGGCTCGTCTGTGTTACATGTCGAAGTGTCCTTGGGTAAGACACTGAACCCCTAATAATAATAATAATTTCCTTTGTATTGTCATTCTTTGTAACAATGTACATAGAACGAAATGTCGATACACCTGACCCGTTGTAGCGAGTCGGTGCAGCCGCAGCCAGAGGGCGCCGCCATTATACCAATTAGGTATGTCTCGGTCGAGGCGCGAACCAGCGACCTCCCAGTCTCAAAGCGGGCACACTACCATCTAGGCTACTGAGCAATAAGCAGGTTAGCGTCTCACATGGCTGCAAGACCGCTATTGGGAAATGTGGAGCACATTGTAAAGCGCTTTGGGAAGTCATTGACTTGAAAAGCGCTATATAAATGCAGATCATTTCATATTTCTTCTTTTGTCCAATTTTCTTTACCTTTTGGTATTTTTTTAGATTTTTTATTCTGTTTTTTTCCACATTTTCACTTTTATTTTTCTTCACTAGTTGTTTTCCTTGCTTTATACTTCTTTTTTCTTACCTTAGTGTGAAAGTGTGGTTTAAAAAGACAAAAAATACTAAAAATGGCTTGGTGAATGCAAGAGTATATGGCAGAGGTATGGAGATGATGGATAACAGTGGAACGGTGTGGCAGGTAAGTCAGTTGTTGTTTGCAGATGACACAGCCCTTGTGGCTGATTCTGAGGAAACATTGAGAAGGTTGGTAACGGAGTTTGGAGGAGTATGTGACAGGCGTAAGGTTATGTGTTAATGTTGGGAGGAGTAAGGTGATGAAGTGTTCACGTGATGGAGTGGGCATGGCGTTAGAAATAAGGTTGCATGGACAGGTGCTGGAAGAAGTAGAAAGCTTTAGGTAATTGGGTTGTGATGTGGCTGCAGTTGGTGGAATGGAGTGTGAGGTATTGCACAGAGTGAATCAAAGAAGCTTGGTTTTGGGTGCTCAGAAAAGAGTGATGAGCAACAAGAGTATGAGTGTGGATGTTAAGAGGGGACTGTATGAGAGTGTGATTGTGCCGACCGTATTGTATGGTGCAGACACATGGAGCCTGAATGCAGATTTGAGAAGGAAATTAAATTTTTTTGAGATGAAGTGTTTGAGGAGTATGTTGGGAATGACAATATTTGATAGATTAAGAAATGAAATTGTAAGAGACAGAACTGGGGTAGTCGTGGAACTGAGCAAGCGTGTGGATAGGAGAGTACTCGGTTGGTTTGGACACACAGAGAGGATGAATGAGGAGCGAATGTTGATGTGGATCTACAGAGAAGAAGTCAACGGAAGGAGGCCAAGAGGAAGGTCGCGATTGACGTGGATGGATGGTGTTATGAGTGCACTGCAGGAAAAGGTCTAACTCATGAAAGCTAGAGCTCTTGTTGGTGATAGGAATGAGTGGAGAGGTGTTGTAAAAGGATAGTGGGATGTTTGGACGCGTTCTGAGGGATGGACAGGGCACCTGTATGATGCGGCAGGGGTAAACCAGTGAAAGCTGTCGGGCCCTGCTGTTGAACAAAAGAGTGTGTTGGGTCACCCTGACCCTAGTGACATGGCCGCTTTCTTGTGTCCCGTTTCATTCCGATAAGGTTGGACAAAAGCATGACCAACTTAGGTGCCGAGGGGCCTAACTTGTTTGGGCTTTTGGGCATTTGGGTTGGCCATGGTCCAAAACATTTTGTGTGTTTTTTGGTATTTTTTCCCTTTTATTTTCTTTGTTATTGTATGTGTTTGTGTTGCTGTCGGTCTCCCCTCTTGAGGGATATGACCAAGGTAGATAGATAGATAGATAGATAGATAGATAGATATTTGTCTGTCTCTTTTTTCCCAACTTAGTCTTTTTCTCTCTTTTCTGGAGTCACTGGTTGCTCGATAAAGCAACAGATGGAATCTGAAGAGCTGTTTGGGAGCTGTAAAAGCCGGCTCTTTTCAGCGAGCCAATCTGTAAGAGCCGCTTCTCTAAAAAAAGCCGCGATTCCCATCACTAGTCCCCTTTTACTTAAAGCGGCGCAGTCAGAAGTGAGGGAATGTCGCAGGCAGTCGCCGCCGCCGTCGCCTGGCAAGAAATTTTTTGACGATCCCTTAAAAGTAGCTCAGAGGAAACTTAGTAAAAACTTTCAAGATAATAGTTCAATAGTTGTTTTTGCGGGTAAGAAGCATTCATTTGCACAATTCAACCAAATCCACCAACAATACAATTTAGACGTGTGGAGATTTTGCAAACAACACAAACATCGAGAGCAAAACGTTTTCACGAACATCGTGGAAGGATTTGGAATGATGTATTTGATCCCGGTGATGAAAATGCCGAAAGATCTTTGCTATGCGGAGCGTCAGAATTCCCTTCGGTGTGGCTTCTTTTTTTTTGGGAGTTGCCGTTTGGAAAGGCCCCAGTTGGGGTCCCCTTGAAACCGCCTTGATTCAGACAAGGGAGCGTCCCAAAAGTTCAGCCTGAGTTGGTCGAATTTTTTTGTCGACAGTTGGAGCAATAAAACACTTTATTTTCTTACGTGAAGACTTCAGGATTGTGGACATTATACATTTAAAACAACTGAAGTGATTTGAGCAAGCGTGTGGATAAGAGAGTACTCGGTTGGTTTGGACACATGGAGAGGATGGATGAGGAGCGAATGTTGAAGAGGATCGACAGAGCAGACGTAAATGGAAGGAGGCCAAGAGGAAGATCACGATTGACAAGGATGGATGGTGTTTTGGGTACACTGAAGGAAAGAGGTCTAAATCTAGTGGAAGCTAGAGCTCTTGTTGGTGATAAGAATGAGTGGAGGTGTTGTAAAAGGATAGTGGGATGTTTAGACGTGTTTTAAGGGATGGGCAGGGCACCTGTATGATGCGGCAGGGGTAAACCAGTGACAGCTGTCAGGCCCTGCTGTTGAACAGAAGAGTGTGTTGTGGCACCCTGGTCCGAGTGACATTGCCGCTTCCTTGTGTCCCGTTTAATCTGGAAGGACGAAAGCATGACCAACTTGGATGCTGGGGTAATTAACTTGTTTGGGTGTTTGGGCATTTTTGTTTTTTGCTACTCTTTCCAATTTTCTTTTTTTGTTTTTGTGCATGTGTTTGTCGTGCTGTCTCACCCCTCTCTAGGGACCAGGGTAGATAGATAGATTCTCATCTCATCTCATTAGCTGCACCGCTTATCCTCAGTAGGGTCGCAGGGGTGCTGGAGCCCATCCCAGCAATCATCGGGCAGTGGGCAGGGGACACCATGAACTGGTTGCCAGCCAATCGCAGGGCACAAGGGGACAGACAACTCACTCGCTCATTCACACCTAGGGACAATTTGGACCGGCCAATTCACCTGAAATGCATGTTTTTGGAATGTGGGAGGAAACCGGAGTGCCCGGAGGAAACCTACGCAAGCACGGGGAGAACATACAAACTCCACACAGGAAGTCTGGAGCTGGATTTGAACCCACGCAGGAGGTTCCCATGACTTGAACTGTGCCGCACATGCGCTAACCACTGCGCCGCCGTGCTGCCCAGATAGATAGATTTGTCAACTTTTAACCCATTCAATGCCAGACGTTTTTCTCAAATCGCTAAAGGCGGTGCCAACCAATTTTGCCATTCTGACTCATTTCTGAAGGCCTACAAAAAAACCCCAGTTCTGTCGCAGTATAGACAAAGCACAAATAAAAAGTGCTTGAACCCGCATCTTTTATTACAAAAAAGGATGTGTCTAGCTTTTACCATCTTTTAGAAATTGACGGTCAAAAATGTGCACGTCTCTTGATAATAAACGTTATGATGAGAACTGCTGAGGAAAAACTTTTTTTTTTAAAAATCTTAAATTTTATTCTATTGTTGTTTTTATTTTTACTTTTAGTTTCATTTTTATTTTTTATTCTTTTTTTTTTTCATTTGTATTTTTTTTAAATTACACTAACCCTAGCCAAGGCACTAACGTGTGTGTGTGTGTGAATGGGTAAGTGTGAAGCACATTGTAAAGCGCTTTGGGAGGTCTTCATTGACTTGAAAAGCGCTATATAAAGTACTGACCATTTATCATATAACCCCAACACTAGCCTTAGCCCTAACCCTTACCTTTACCCTAACCATAACCATAGCCCTAGTCCTAGCCCTAAACCTAACCCTAGTCCTAGCCTTAGCCCTCGCCCTAGCCCTATCCCTATTCTTAGCCCTAGCCATAACCCTAGCTCTAACCCTAAACCTAACCCTATCCCTATCCCTATCCCTAACCCTAACCCAACCCTAGCCCTAGCCCTAACTTTCACCCTAGCTACGAGGAGCAACTGGGACGACTTTCCTGTCCGGTGGACTTCTCCAAGAAAGTCGATTGCGTGCCCTCCTACTTGGAACTGTATCCTTTTCAAGTGGGAAACAAACCGACATGCATAAAATCTCCATTTATTTTACACTCTACCATTAATAGCTGGTGAAAAACAATTTGCCTTCAAGCAAAACAAAAGAATATGACCATTGTCCTAGCCCTAGCCCTAACTTTCACCCTAGGACTTCACAGCACCCGATGTTTCCAGTGACGTGATCACACGATTTTTGGGTACCATAGCGATCGCGTTACCTTGGGCAACCACGTTCCTGTGGAAGTGCACGAAACATCACGGACGCACTGTTCAAGGCAAAGCGATTGGGATTGCTCTTTTTAATGAGTTGAGCTGAAAAAGCCGGTTCTCTAAAAAGAGATGGACTCCTTTCACTACATAACTACCACATGAAATTCGAGGCTGCAGACGCGTGCGCACAGTAGCATCAAACCGCTCGCTTCGTTTGCAACGAAAAAAACGATACCGAGATAGAGGCTACCGCGGCGAACTCGTTTGACTCGATTGATTTGCCGCTTCGTGATAGTCGGTGTATACCGGATGGTACCCATAATTGACAAATTTGCGTTTTTCCGTACAGATCTTCTTGTACGTCGTACACGTCTTAAAACGCATAATAAACGTACTTTGTATGGCAAAAACGTACAGGTTGACAGGTATGTAAGCGGCTGATGCCCTAGATGTTTCCTGTAGAATTGCATCTCCAAGGCCTGGATTTTCCTTTCCCAGTTTTGCTGTGAGGGTCCATATCTCGCAAGCGTAGAGGAAGATGGGAGTAATCAGCACTTGCATGACTTTGATGTGTAATTTCACTGCTAAGTTATTGTCCATCCACTACACAATACAGTGACATCTAAAGGTTAAATAATACACACATTCCCTTTAAGATTACCAACGTTTTAGATGCTGCAGTGAGATATGTGCCTAAGACCAGAAAGTTTGGTCATATTACCCCAATCCATTAGTGCCAACCTATATGAAGCGTCGTTGTTCGTTGATGTATATGTGCACGCGTATCGTGTTCCACCGGTGCCAAAATTCTGCCTATGTTTCGTTTGATGAGGTGATTCACCGTCATTTAAGGTCGTGTGACTTGCTGTGTGCACATGTCAAGAGTTGTTGTCAGCTGCTGTTGTATACGTGCCTACGGGGTTACATTAGTTCCAACATTATCTTTATGCATTAAATGACAAGTCCTCTGTGCGTATGATATGTATAACTGTACATACAATGAGTGTTGTTGCTCATATCAATGTCAGATCCCGTTGTACATGTGCACGCTTATGGGATTCCATTAGTGCCAAAATTCTGGGTTTGTAAAAAAAAATACATTTCATTGGTGGAAATTTCTGCCTTGGTCTAGCATGACGTTGTCATGCGGCATCCCTTGGTGTTAAATGTTGCTGCTGTGTGCATATATAAAGTGCCATTGCTCGTGTTGATGAGAACTTGTGTTTTGCATGAAGAGTGTCTCCTGCCATTGTATACGAGCACATTAAACGTGCGCGTGTATTGAATTCCGCTGGTGCCAAGATTCTGTCTATGGATAGAATGGTGTTCCTTTAGTGCTAACATTCTGACCGAAATTCTGCAGTTGCGTAGTTTAACCCAGTCATGCGGTGTTGCTGCTGTGTGCATATGGCGAATGTCATTGCTTGTACCGATGTTACTTTTCATTGTTCATGTAAATTATTGATGCCGTTTTATATTTGCCAAAATTCAGGCCAACATCCTGCCCTCGTGCAGTCTGACAAAGTCATGCTGTGTTGCGTGTCATTGGTGTGTGCATATGTTAAGTTTGAAAGTGTGTAATGCAAAATATAAAGAAGTTTGAAAAGTAATAAACATGTATTTATGCCAATAGTTGCTTTTGTATTAAAAGGCAAATACAGGGTGTCTCAAAAAAATGTACTCACTCTTAGAATGACGAGAAAACCTTTATTTATGAACATAGAGTGAAGTGAAATAGCATCGAATACATGAGACAAATGTAATTGAAGAATCATGTTCGCAAATTTTAAAAGTGATGACCATTATTGTCCAGACCACGCTGATAACGCGCAAACGTCGCGAAACACATAAAAAGAGTGAGTACATTTTTTTGAGACACCCTGTATATGCAAAAATGTAATGTTCAAGTTTTGAAATTATATCAAAAACAGTATTAAACAACTGTTATATTATATAAATATATTCCAATTTGAGATTTTTTTGTGTGGGTACATCATTTTCTTACGTATCAGTTTATGTCTTAAAACTGATTATTTTGCGATCTTTGCCTTCTATTATCAAACTTTAATGATGTAAGATGAGCACAATCTAAACATTTTTTTTGCCAGTAAGATATGGAATAATTTTGAAAAAACATTCAAAAGGGGCGTGCCCTTTATATATTGGGCTGACAGTTATGTAATTCCAGAATCAAGCACAAATCGGGGCCTTTGGGATTTTTCAAATGCCCAAAAAGTAACTGGGAAAAAGTGGTATTTAATCACCCTTATCTAATTTTCACTGGGACACACAACTGAAATTTTAGTTGTATATATACAGTTTGATGCAAAAGTTTGGGCACCCCTGATCATTTTCAAGATTTTCCCTTATAAATGATTGGTTGTTCTCATCAGCAATTTCAGTTAAATATATCATATAGCAGACACACATGATATCTGTGATATCTGATAAGTGAAATGAAGTTCATAGGATTTACAGAAAGTGCAATAATTACTTAAACAAAAGTAGGCAAGTGCATAAATTTGGGCACCTTTGTTGTTTTATAGATTTGAATAAATTTAGCACTAATTATTGGAACACAATACTTGTTTGGTAAGCTCATTGACCCTTGCTCTACATACACAGGTGAAGCCAATCATAGGAAAGAGTATTGCAAGTGGTTCTCTTCTTTGCATCTTCTCTGGAGAGAGGCAATATGGGAGCCTCAGAACAACTGTCAAATGACCTGAAAACAAAGATTGTTCCACATCATGGTTCATGGCAGGGGTCGGCAACCTATGACAAGCGTGCCAGCAGTGGCACGCGAGCACACGACAAAATAATAATAATTTTTAAAATTTTTTAAGCGCATTTTCCTGAAATTTAGACATTTTTAGTTGCGCGCCGTGTTATTTTGAAGCTTTACGTTAGCGCCCCTCCGTGTGTCAGTGCGTGTTTGCGCGGCGCCTTGCAGAGGAGAGATCCAAGAACCGTGTTTTAACCCAGCCAACGAAACACACATGCTTGACAAATGAACGAATCATGACGGCTCCTCGTGCGAAAACATCGTGTTCTTTCCAGCCAATGTGAACAGATGACTAGGGCTTTGTGCAAAAACTGTGCTGTTTTGAGCATTATGCCTCAAGAGCGTTGTACCTCGCATCAAGTGTTAAACGTCATTACGAGACGAAACATGAACATGAATTCAAGGCGGAGACATTAAAACACGCTGTGTCCAGGTACGGCAAACAAACACAGACCCTGAAAACCATTGTCACTGCTAAAAACACCACCACTGAAGCAAGTTATTACATTGCTCACTGCATAGCAAAGCACGGAAAACCATTTACTGATGGCTAATATTTTAAAGAAGCGTGTGTGTGCGAGTGTGCCCGCGCGTGCCTTCTGCATTGTTGCTGTTATTTCAAGTTTTGATATTTTCTGCAACAAGATATCATTGATGAATTGTATGGTAGCTGTCCATAGCACTTGTTTTTTGATTGTAGTTCACTGTTAATGAATGATTCTGGTTAATTCTTATGGTAAAAAGTTGAAGTCAGAATGGCTACAGTCCTTTCCACATGTCGTTCACATTCATATTTTAGTTAATTGATGAACAAGAATAGTGGAAGATAAATAGGTCAGTTATACCAGTGTTTTTCAACCAGTGCGCTGTGAGACCTTGTCTAGTGTGCTGCTGGAATATTTTCCTTCCAAGAAATCAGGTCATTATTCAGTATTTTTGCACTCTTCAGACAAGGAACTGTAATAGTCATCCATATCAGTAGGTGGCAGTAGATTTGTATATACTTTTTATGTACTAATTATCTGCTCTTGAGGTAGCACAGTACATTTAATAACTTAATTTGTTTAACAAAACGGTTTAAGATTGCACTGTAAAAAATAAAAACATAAAGCACATCATTCTTTTTTATTTTAAGTATTAATTTATTCTTTTTATATACTAATTATCTGCTCATTGGCCACTGATTCGCTCTGCAACCTCAGTGGAACTGTTTAAATCTAGGCTTAAAACACACTTCTATTTAATAGCTTATGAATGACCTATATTTCACGTTGACAAAATCTGTGTATTATTTGTTATTGCAACATCTGTTGCAGCCTGGTCATCCTGGAAGGGGGATTACCTCATGTGCAGTTCCTTCTCAAGGTTTCTTCATTTACCTCATGTTGAGGTTTTGAGTTTTTCCTTGGCCTCATGTAGGTTCTATATCAGGGGATGGTGTAGTCTGCAGTTTGCAATAAACTGTGGTCGGTGCAGCCCTTTGAGACTCCTTGTGATAAAGGGCTATACAAATAAACATGACTTGACTTGGCTTGGCTTATGAGGTAGTACAGTGAAATATTAGACATAAATTCATTTTCAAACATGCCCGGATACCATCAAACCGGACTGAAGTGAAAATGTTTTGTCAAGAAAAATGGTCAAAAATACATTCAACTTGAATCCAGACCCTCATTGAAAGCTATAGGAAGCGTTTAAAGGGTGTTATTTCTGCAAAAGGAGGATCTACTAAATATTTATGTAATTTTTCTGTTGGGTTGCTTACTTTTGTTTAAGCAATTATTGCACATTTTCTGTAAATCCTATATATTTCATTTCACTTCTCTGTGTCTGTCTGCTATTTGATATATTTAACTGAAATTGCTTATCCGAACAACCAATGATATGTAAAGGAAAATCTTTAAAATGATCAGGGGTGCCCAAATTTTTGCCTAAGACTGTAAATATACCAAGTACAATATTCACTTAAAGCTCACAAAAATGTCAAATTGTACTTTAATACATACAGTGTTTGAAAAAAGAGCATTTCCCACATATTAACACAGCAAGTTGGCACATTTACAACTCTTGAACCATCAAAATTTCATAGAAAAAAGTAGTGCTGTGAGAGGAACACAAACACCTTCTATTAAATTAAATGCTGTTGTTTCTGTCGGTCTAATTTAAAAAAATTATTCGTGCACCTCCTCAATCGAGCCGGCAGACACATGGAACGAAATTTTGAATTCGACTCCAATCTAGGCACTGACTGGGTAAACATGACATCACCGAGCTAAGCGAATCACAGCAAATATCTAGTGTGCGTCTTATAACATGTTCAGCAAAGATGCAGTAAATGCATTTGTTTGTCCCACTCCAGCACGTATAAGGACATTTTTTGGATCATCGAGTCAAAAAAGTGATTCAGAGCTGCTTGCACACGCACACGCATGCCAATAAATTAACATGGAAAAAGTAAACAGTTTTAAGGGCAAAATATTTGGTAAAATGTAGGCAAGTAGTCTAAGTATATGCAAACATAAGTTAGCAGCTCAAAGTAGGGTATACATTCAAAATTGTGTCACATAAATAAAAACAAGGTGGGTGGTGTTATGTGCTGAGGAGTTTCTGAATTTGTAGCGCAATCCCTCTTTTATCACAGTTAATGAGGACCAGAGCCCCCCGCGATATGGGAAATTCTTGAAATGCCGCTCCCCCACCAGCTATTTTTAACATGTGCTCTGCTGGACCCCCGCCGCCCCCCAATCTATTGCAGTCAACCTAGGATAATATATTGCAGCCTCACAGGTGCTGTTCCGTTTAAGGACAAATAACAGGGAAAAGGGCTGTGATGTTGACACAAATTTGCTCCCTCTTCCCCCGATCGAGGCAATAGTCGACTCGGGATAATGGATTATAGCCAAAACAGTGCAGTTCATTTTAGGTGAGACACAAAACCACAGCAGCCCAAACAAAGAACAAGTGCACTGCTAGCCCCTGCTATTTGCGATAGTCGACCGGGGATAATGGCCCTGGCCACAACAGTGCAATTCATTTTGGGGGACAAGATCAGCACAGCTCTTGACAAAGGGCCTTTTAGTGGTCCCTGCTCATAGAAATATTGGAATTGGGATAATGGATCATGTTCGCATGTGTGTAGTTCACTATTGGTGGACAGAACTGACAGTCCCCAAAGATACTCACTCTGACAGTCCTGCTCACAGCAATATGTGATCTGTTATATTGGATTGTGAGCATATAAGTGCAGTTCAATTTTTGGTGGACAAAACCACAAAAAAGAACCGCCAGGCCTGAAAGATATGTGATCTGTCAGGCCCCGTTCACAGCTATATGATACTTGAAGCCCCAATGTATGAAGGTTGACCACTAGATGGCACTGTGTTGTCTAGTATGAGCAAGGGCCAGTAATACAAGGCAGATGCCGGAAGAAAAAATTCTGGACCTATATTTTTTTATATAAAAATTAACATGGGTATGATAGTTCATGTGTTTTTTCCCAGAATTTAAATGATTATTATTTTTATTTTTTTTACTGGATAATGTTTTTGTGTACCACTAGGAGTCACTAAATGTTACACTAATGTTACTGGGTGTGGGGTATTAGATTCCAGCCACACTGCAGTTTGTTTTAGGTAGGCCACAATGGCATGCTTTAGCGACCCTAAAAGAAAATGCTATCCGCCGGGCCCGGCTTTCAGCGATTTTCGACCGGGGATAACAGATCAGTTTCAGGCCTGCATTTAATTTTGGGCGGGCCAGAACGCGCTGAGGCCATGAAGTACGAAGCACAAAGTAATTACAGTATTACTAAAAAGGGATGGATGGAAATGTACCAATAACATCTGAAATTTTAAACTGCATATCAGAGCAGTGAGTGATGCATGATTGCACGATTTCTAAGGAAGTCCGTCTTCAAGAATTTCCTTCGGAGGCGGAAGACGGGGACTTGGGGGCGCTCTGGTAGCTGCGCAGAAGCACTTTATGCCTGGTGGTGACCTCAGCACGATGGCACTGCTGCACCACCAAAAACTGCTTGAGTCTGCCTGTGTTGAAGGTCAGTGTTTGCCTCCTCAGCTTCATCATGTACGAGTCCTGCAGCCAAGCTTGAGAGAAGCAGTCGCGGACTGTGGGGCGGGCCCTTAACACAAACACATAGACTGTGAACTACTTCTTATCCAGTAGAGGGAAGTGTTTCCCAAGACAACCAACATTTTCAACAGATTTATTTGCAATGTATTTCAATCTTGTTTTGCGGGGAAAAAAATCTCGAGGCATACTGTCCGTCAAAACGTTTAGAAATGACTTCCCAACACATAATGTATATATTTTTAAAGCTTAAATGATCACATTGCATGAACTGACAGTATAAAGTCTTTCTATTTGTGTTAACGGTGTCCCAGGAGGGAATACAAGTTTATTTTGGTCAATTATTTTCATGTACCGTATTTTCCACACTATAAGGCACACCGAATTATAAGGTGCACGCTCCAAAATAGCCTTTTATTATCTATTTTATATTTTTGAAAAGGTGCATGGAATTGAAACCACAGTAAGAATTATTGTATTTATTATAATTATTTTTTTTTAGATTGATACTTTTTCTTATTTCTATTTATTCGTATTTCATTCTAGAATTAATATGTACTCTTATTTAATACATTCATTTATAAAGGTATGACAATTACTCATCTTTAGGAAAAATTCGCCTTTTTGAGGTAAAAAACGGTGACCTATATGAGTTTTATAGATTTTAGCACGTTATCGCACCCTTTTTTTACTGTACTAAAGACCAATGGTAGAAAATGGAGAAAACAGAGTGTCACCCCTAATGATAGAAATAAACACAAAAAAAGCACTACAAGGGGAAACAACTCTTTGATGTATCCGACAATGAGTCGGACTTTGGATATATTTATATCTTACAGGACAACTTTCAGTTTTCTCTATCCACTACTGTTTTTCTCTGGCACAGTGAGAAGAAAATAGTGTGATAATGAGATAAAATCGAATGCCTTTTCACATGTCATCTGTATAATTAGTGGTCTAGTAGTTAAGTTTTCACACTCTCGATGCCGCGACCCGGGTTAAATTCTAGATGCATGTAATGTTTTGTGATTGTGGTCAGTCATATACAGTATAACCTCATGTAGTAACGCACACAAATACTGTATTTCCAATTTTACCCACCAGTATTCTGCAGTATATGAGGCATGCCAGGTTATAGGGCGCACTTTAAAATTTTGGGATAGTTTGGGGTTTTTGGGTGTACCTTATAGTACGGAAAATAGAGTGATTTTGAATTTGACTACATTATATCCTATTTTTTATTTAGTCTTGTTACAATTTAATAATGTTTTTCTGGAGTATAAAACAAAAATGATTAGCAAAAAATATCTGCTAGAAGAACAGGATTTTACCACATTACACCTTTTTTTCCCATTTTTGTTTTTGTTAAATAAGAAAATATCTTTGGGATTCAGAACTATTATAATCAATAATTTTTACTTTGATCTATTTTATTATTATTTTTGCAGTACAATCTTGAACATCTTCACCAATCCAAATAAGTCATTTAATATATTTCCCAGTACTAGCAGGTAAAAAAAAATGTCAAGCTGCCGCCACCTACTGATATGGAACAATGTCACAGTTACTCTGATGATCACAGGAACAAAGCAAATATGCGGAACAATGTAAAGCCTCTTTGCAAAGATAATAATGGGGAAATTCCTGCGGCACGCTAAAAGTGGTCTCACGGCAAACTGGGTGAAAAACACTTTCTCGGAAGATTTCTCACCAAGCGTAACTGCTCAGCGTCTTTTTGACGAAGGCTGAGGCGGTCTGTGAAACGTTGGGGTAGAGTCTCGTAGGGTCAAATTTGGCCATCAGGATTTTGGATTTGACGCGCTGAGGATCTTTGTCTTCAAAGGGCAGATGGCCGCTGAGCCTTTCGTGCAAATTATAAAATATATAAGTTAATTGGCAACGTATTCAATGTAAATCAGACATTACAACGGATGTACACAATATCAAAATCTAATCTTGAATGAATTTTGGCTTCTGTAAAATGTAACACTCAAAGACACGGAAATCATGTGCAGACTGCCAGCATATTTTCAAGTTCCCTATGTTTTGAATGTTCTCAGAATGCACCAGCTTGCTTAACTGATTAACTGCCATAACAAATGAATATGTTTGCAAAAGAATGGTCTCTTAGTGCCAAAACGTCAAAATAGGTTTTTATTGTTTATTTTAAAAACTCATCATAAAGGGCCTGGCGCTGCTCATCGGGAAGTATCCTGGGAATGGTTTCAGTATGATAAATCTCCATTAGATGGCAGGAGTGGCTTTTATCAGATTTTTGTCCACAAATTGAGGAGGCCACTCCCTCTATCCGGCAGATAAGGGGGTGTGGACGGCCCCACATGGGGAGGAGGCGTAGTGAAGCAGTGTGGTGAGAGTCGCGAGACATGGACAGATACCGGCAGTTAAATCTTCAACAGAGATTTTTCCTTTCAAAAAGAAGACAGTCTCATCGTCATCGTTTGGTCAGGGGAGGATGATATAACATGAAAGTCCGTAGGAACTCAGTCACCCCAGAGAACGCCACCACCATGGTGACCGACATCGTGTGATCAATTCAACGGAAACATTGGGCTCTGAAGTGTTTTTGCAAAGTCATGAATCATACATGCATAGTTCATGCACCGGTTCAGTGTTCTTGCAATAAACTGTTATTTGCCCTTGTGCTGTTTATGCAATGCATTGTTTATATCCGGGGTCCCCAACCTTTTTCAGGCTGAGAGCTACTTTTTGTTACTAATTGGCGCAAAGGACACCCAATTTGATATGCATTTCTAAAATAATAACTTATTATGTTATTACTATGTTGTTACTATGTTAATAATTTGTTATTTATTTGTTATCAATTTGATGATAGGAATAGTGGTCAAGACTTAAGTGTTCAAATGATGGTTTGAACAGTTGTTACAATGTTTTTGTTTTTGAAAAAAGAGATAGAAAATAATCAATATTTTTTTATTCTCTTAAATGAAATAATAATTATTGTTGTTTTTCCCTATAATCGTCCAGACTTAATAACAGCATTTAAATATTGCACTCACATGATGTACGTCACCACACCAACAGTCCAAACATCTGCAGGAGGACCCACTACTTCACCCTTCACAACCTCCGGAGCTGTAAATTTATTTTCACAAGTTGAAACTTCATAAGATTGAATTGAATGTCATTTTAAAATTGCAGTGGCGGTCCTCACCCATGTATTCCAAAGTAAGTGTGCTCACGTCCTGCTGCTTGAGACTAAGTGGGTTGAAACTTCTAGCGCTCCCAAAGTCCACTATCTTGACAGTGTTGAGGTTGCTCACGATTATGTTGTCGGGCTTTAGGTCCAGGTGGAGAACCCGGCGGTTGTGGAGGTACTCCACTCCCTGGAGGATCTGGACCAAGTACTCCACCACGTCATCCTCAGAGTAGCGGAACCTAAAAATGTCAGTTGAAAATAAAATCTATGAGAACAAAAACATCTGGAGATGGCACATAATGACTGTTAGTCTACCTTTCCACGAGGCTGTGCAGCAGCTCTTTGCCAATGCAGTACTCTGCCACCAGCACAACATAACGAGGTGTGACATAAGCTTCGTGCAGAGCCATGATTTTGTCATTGCGCAATGTTTTTAAGATCTCATATTCCTTCAGCACTTCCTTTTTATCCTCTTGGCTGTAGGGAATGATTTTGGCCATGTATATCTTGCCTGTAGCGTTTTCGCGACATTCGCGAAGGACTCCAAAACGGCCCCTGACAAAGAAAAGATACATTGTTTACTGTATCTTGGAACGGTTAATTGTGTATTTTTTTCTTTACCTTGACTTCTCCCCCAGGAAGGTGTAGGGTTTCTGTGGAATTCCCTGACGGAGAGCTGTGGAGGGGGTAGTGCCGCCAGTAGGGGTCTTTCTGGTGGGTGTACTGGACCCTTCGCCAATAGGGCTCAGGCTGGAGGTCTGGAGCACTTTCGGGGAGAAAGAGACTGACGAGGGGGCCATAGAGACGGTTGTAGGGACGTCGGCGGGCGTTAAGACAGATTTGGTGGGACTAGAAGGAGACGTTACAAGGGTGGTTGGAGTCTGCGTCATCAGAGGCACAACATTTACTGGACTCTGGAGCTTGGCTGCTATTAACGGCGCAGATGGAAGTTTGGAGCTTAATTTTGGAGCAGACTGAGTTGTTTTGATTGCAGGCCTAGAGGCCAAGATTGAAGTCCCATAAGAGGACGGAAAGGGGATTATTGTCGTATTTTCAGGCCCTGTCATAGCCGACATTGTAGAAGTCATCTTGGATGTGGGTAGGGTAACGTTTGAAGGTTTAGTCACAGTTTTAACCACAGCCACTACAGGTGAAGCCTCTTCAGCTAACCAAAACAAAACACAACAACAAAGTGAATTTACACAAGTGATTGGTGTTCTTCCTGCCTGACTATGCAGTCATACCTGCTGAATCCAAACGAACTGGAGCCGAGCAGTTGCTATGTGGTCCCTGTCCGGCTTTGTTGGCACAGAACACACGGAACTGGAATACGCCTCCTTGTGGCAAGTCGGTCACATTGTAGTAGCAATCCACCACTTCACTGGCTACAGTTTGCCAGGTTGAGTCTCCTGAAGTAACAGAAAATAACACTTTAGAAAAAATGGCAACGTGGATTATAGAAGTGGAACAACTAATTGATCAATTGACAATCAGTTATCAAACTAAACGCTACTGCTTAGTTACCCTTCACGATTAAAAATTCTCCAAATCATCAGAATTTCAGCTTCTCAACTGAAAATCATTTGGGATTTCTAAATGTGTTCCATGACAAAAGACAGAAAAACAATCTTTGTATGAACCATAAAGTGGCTATTTTTCACCTTCCGTCTTTCTTTCCAATGTGTAGCTGCAAGGTGGCTTCGTGTCGGGTGGCTTCCACAGTACCAGGGCAGTGTTGTTATATGTCTGAGCGACTTCAGGGGTTCCAGGTTGCTTAGGAACATCTTGAATATTTGTAGAAAAGGGAAAAAGGAAATTAAATGTTTTGAAGAGTTTGTGGGCATCTTGAATCACTTACAAGCAATTGTCACTGTACAAGAAGTAGTGATGGTAGCAAGGAGGTTTGTAGCAACACACTCGTACACTCCTTCATCTCTTTCGCTGCACTTTAGGATGTTGAGAAGCTGCCTGCCATCTGTATGAGATATCAGACTTATTCGCTCATCGACTTTCAGAACTTTCCGGTCTGAAAAATGAAAAAAAAGGACATGAATTCCAAAATTAATCAGAGTTTGGACATCATTTTTAATGGGATGGAAGCAAGAGACCTTTCATCCAAGTGATGTTAGGATGTGGACTGCCGGCAGGGAGACAACTAAGGGTGATCTGCTCGCCCTCAAGCAAGACTTGGTCTTTCAGTTTGATGTGGAAAACGGGTGGAAAATCTGAGGCAGAACGTTGAACTTTCTGAATGTAGGAGGTCCCTTCCTCTTTAGAAGTTGGTAGAATGAGGTCGGTCTGAGAGGGTATTTTGTCTTTTTTGCTTTTGGTCAGACCCCATCTGTCCCATCTGGACCGCCTGTCATTCTCCTTCTCTGATTGAACGCTGGATGCAGATTCGATGGACTCCTTGGACGCCCCTACGCCAGACTGTTTGGCAAGCTGGTTTTCAGGAACCCCCATTCCTTTCAGACCACGGCCTTCTGAGTGTGAGTGGCGATGGCGAGAAAACAGAGGTGTTTTCTTTTCCTCTGAGCTTTCGTGTCTTTGGTCTGACAGACTCCGGGCCTTAGCGGAATTTTCTGCAACTTTGTTCTCAAACTTCTTCTTTATAGCAAGCATTGGGGACTCTGTGTGACTCCTCGCTTGCTGTTCTTTCTGGGTTCTGTCTGTAGTTTTATCTTTCCTGTCCTCGGAATGGCTCCTTATTTTGGCAGAGATTCCAGCCACTTTGGATTCAAACATGCGCCTCATGGCCGAAACCCCAGACTCATCTGCTTTTGTTCGTTCTCTTTCTTCAAGCTCGTTTGTGTCCAAAGATTTACTTCGACCAATCGCCCAAGTGACCCTTTTCGGGACTGCACTTTCCTTTTTTTCATCTGACTTTTCCGTTGATGTTGATTTCTTGCCTCGCATAGACCACCTCCCAATAAGGCCGAGGCCTGGTTCCTTTTCCTCCCGTAGATCTTGGACAGATTTTGACTTCTCTTGTAGCCCTTTGGAAACCATTTCAAGGGGGGCTCCCCTCTGACCTGGCCTGTAAACCTCATCTTCCCCACCACCAATTTTACGACTTAGTTTTGGTGACTTTTCCTCTGATTTATTTCTGGTTAACTTTTTGAGACCACGTGTCAAAGAGGATTCTCGCTTCTTGAATTTGGCTTCAAAGACCTCCTCGGAGTCAATGTCTTTGATATCCGTTCTAAGCAGCGGTCTGCGCGCCACGGCGGGTGTTTCTGGTTTTGGAGAAGAAGATAGGGAAGTGAAGGATCGATCGTCTGTTGACACTTTAGCAAACACAGCCGGGTGTTGAGGCGAAGATGCCATGTTTTTAGGTTCATGTCCTTTCAACTTGTCAGACCTTCCAGATGACCCAGCAACAGATTTCACTTTTGCATCTTGCAATTTATCTATATCTTTATTCACTTTCTCTATATTAATACTTAGATTTTCTTTCTTTTTTCCCACTTCTTCAACATCTTCTTCAATTACGATTAAAGGAGTAAGAGAGGGCAATCTTGGCTCAAAATCTGTTATGTTTACATTTTCTTTATTGGTCCTTCCCTCTTGATCATTCTGTTTTAGCCTCTGGTCTATGGTCATTGTCTTTGGATATGTAAATGAGCTGCGCTCTGTGGGGGACTCAGTCATTGTTTGTTCTGTTAGCGCAGACATTGATATTGCCTCTTGAAGCTTCTTCCCCTCGGTGCTGCCTGATGGGATTTCTAAGGGAGCTCCGTACCTGCGATGAAGGAGCATGGGTTCAGAATCTTCTTGAGTGAAGGAAGCGCTTTTCTGAAACACTTTAGTAGTGGGGCCATCCTGGCCAGCAGTCTCGGAGGACGCCGCCCGCACAAGCGTAGATGTCCCAGCCCTGGATCGTCTCAGATTGCGGTCGAGAGACCCTGTCTGTCTCTCATCATCTATGCCGAGTGTTTCGAATAAGGGGCCTCGCAGGCCGCTGAGCCTTTTGTCCACGCTGCCTCCTCTGAGTAGCCGTTGCCTCATGAGCTCAAGTTTCAATGCATAATCCTCCTGGCTTATTTTTGCCATTCCTGGGCTCGGGCTACGGTTCGGCAGTTCAAGAGAAACTGTCTTTTTCAGGCTACTGTTGCCTGTTTCTGCAGCTTTACCGATGTCTCCCTGTTCTGGGTCAATGTGAAGAAGCAATGCAGAGTCAGCGGAACTGCCTCTCCTCATGGTATTTCTGCGTGCTTTTGTCTGAGACTCATCTGTCTCTGTACTTGATCCTTTTTTAAGTGGAGCTCTTTTTGTCCGTTGAATGGTGTTCTCAACTGTGTTTTCATCCTTCAGTGCCATATTAAGACCTGCTTCCTTTTCCATACCGGGTGTGTCTAGGTTGTTCTTGCTTCTATCGGCAGTACCATTGGGCCCGTCTGTGACATGTTCTTCCCGAGGCATGTCATTCAGAGATACTCTGGAACCGGAGAGGAACATAGATAGCGGCATAGGAATGAACGGAAGCTCATCCACGTCTGCTTCTGAGTCGGAGGATGATGATGGCGGCGGGGAGCCTTCCTTTAAATGACGAGCGACGGCAATTGACACATGGCTGGAGGTGTCATTAAGTAGCTCTGGGATTGTTCGCATAACCATCTTTGATTTGTAGTTAATCAGGGAGCGCTGTGGGGGAAAACATCAGTATAGAAGTAATGAGGAGCTGTTTTTTAATTGAATTAATAATTCATCATTTGAGCTTTCATTGGGCATGCCTCGAAAATCTAATGACATAATAGTTTTCTTATTATACAAAAAACTGTTCATTATGACTACCATAAGGTGTCACTAAACATTGTTTTCAATTGTAAATCTTATCAAAAAAAACGTTTTGTGTTGTTTCACCCACAGCTGTAAAGGTGTGTTTCCTCAACAAATGGAAAAAAATGCGGACCACTGTAATATTGAAAAAAGACAGTCTTAATAAAATTCTTCTTTCTCTTGTAGGCAAGAGAAAATGTTAAATTAAAAGAACTGAAAAGAGTCAAAACCCCTTTTTTTGTACATCCCTTATTTTTGAAACGGTGTGTACTCATTTTTACTCTAGTGGACCTGGATTTTGATTGAATTAATTTCTTACATTGGTTGTTCTTTCTTTAATTGTTTTGTTGAAAGTTAAATTTATGAAAATATATTTAGACATTTTTTCATGTTTTTTTCTGTTGTTTGCTTGGTTTTAATTCTCGCTTGTGATTTATAATAATCGTTAATTTTGTATGTTGTTAAAAACTCCTAAATGGAAAAAAAGAAAGATAATTTGTTAAAAATACTATTTCTGGTTCACCAACAGACCTGGCAAGGATGAGCATTAAGCCTCCATTGCGGTTTTTTTTAGCTTTCTTCTGATGCCGTCGTTAAAAAGTTACTGGTGTAGAAAGAATAAACTTTTTGCAAAACACTAGACTGAGGTTAATGCTTGCGATTTTGCAGAAGAATAACCTATTTGTGCAAACCTGTAGAACAAAGAGGTATTAAAGCCAGTCCTGATAGACTGAGGAATGTTTGTTGCAACAAAGTGAATTCCTCAAAAGGGTTTCTGCTAAAGGTTTGTATGGAAGGAAAAAACAATGAGGACAGTAAAAAAGGATTCTGACGAGAGCCAGCATACTGACGAGAGGTTAGAACACCTTTGAAGCACCCTTATGTGATGCAAATAATCCAACAGATAAAGAAGAAACTGGGGAGAGCTAGTATTTTGAACCACAAAGTAATGTAATACCAGCTGTATCCAGGGCTAAAACGGTTTACTCTAAACGACTTTGGGCAAAAATTGTACCAACCCAATACTCAGATCAATTTGACCCATTTTTCCAAGTAATGTCACACAAAACAACCCGTTTTTTCGGGTTGTCCTAGAAAGATGACCCCGACTGTGTAGTACAAAATGAATCTATTTTGGGGGGTTATTTGAAACAAAAATACTCCATCCATCCATCCATTATCTGCCATTATCCTCAGTAGGGTCGCGGGGGCGCTGGAGCCCATCACAGCTATCAGTGGGCAGGGGACACCCCGAACTGGTTGCCAGCCAGTCGCAGGGCACACAGGGATGGACAATTTGCTCGCTCATTCACACCTGAAATGCATGTTTTTGGAATCTGGGAGGAAACCGGAGTGCCCGGAAGAAACCCACGCAAGCACGGGGTGAACATGCAAACTACACACAGGAGGTTCGATCTCATGACCTCAGAGCTGTGCCGCACACGCGCTAACCACTTTCCCACCGTGCTGCCCACAACAAACAAAAATACTCTTTTTTGAAATATTCTGTTGTCCCCAAAAATCTAAAATCTTACCCAATTTCTGAGGAGGTTGTTTCTGAAAAAAGAAAAAAAAAACACGGGACGTCGGGTGAAATCAAGCCAAGGATTGGGTTGGTCCATTTCTGACCATAACTTATTTTTCAACCAACAGTTTGTAGAGAGTTGAAATACATATCTTCTTATTTCAATCGAAAGTTGTCTTTATTGGCGTGCAGTTACGAATATTTTAGTAAATTCAATATTCAATTAAAAGCTTAAAAAATAACAATATGACAGCGTAAAATAGGAAATGCATTTTTTTCCCAATCACATTAGATTGTATAGGTATACCTAATAATGAGGTGTGCACTGTACCTGCCATCGTCTTCTAGACAAAACCTGCTTCAGTCTTGCGGTGCAAATGCTCTTGTTACTTTCTGACTGCAAGAGCAAATGTCATAATATATATACCAAAAGAAAATGAAAATGTAAATTGTTACAAATTCCTACCTTGAACCAAGGATGACGAAGGCACTCAGTGGCACTTGGCCTTCTGTAAGAACAAATATGCTGCAATAAGTTATAAATAAACATACACATACATGAATGCATACACATTTGAGAGCACTTACAGTCGGTCAACCACCAAGAGCTTTACAACAAACCCCTTGGCGTCTCTGCAGAGACTGGAGAACATGGACTCTTCAAAGGCCACGTTGTAGTTGCGGATATTTAACACCGTGGCTCTGTCGTTTTCACCAGCGAAAGGTGACACTCCTGTCAGACTTGAAGAAGTGCATTTATATAAGATTCCAGTCACTGCACGGTCTATTTGAGGACTTGTTCTTTATCCTACCAGAGATATGTTAGAACCGCCACAGGCCTGTTGGAAACAGCATTGAAACGTACATCATAGTTGATGACAACACGTTTTGCTGCTATTGCTGCATAGGCCAGTTGACTCACCATATGTCTGTTGCTTTGGAGACTGGGGTTTGGTTAACGATCTCTGGTGCCACGAATTCTGGTGTGCCACATTTGCAGTATTGCTCTTCAGATGTGTCCAGTCTCACGGCGTTACCAAAGTCGCAGATACGGATCAGGTCACTGCCAGCGGATGCCATCAAAATGTTTTCTGGCTAAAAGACCATCAACAACAACAAAAAAGATCTTGTAGTTAAAATGAAATCTGTTTTATTATGTAGACATAAAAAGTAACCTTAATATCAAGGTGGGCAATGTCATTCTCATGAAGGTAGCGAAGACCTTCCAACACCTGCTTAACAATCCGATGAATCTGTGGAGATGCAGAAATGATGACGTAATGATGTTTTGGTGTTGCAGAAGTGGATTGGGAAAAGTATAACCCAACCCACTTCTAGCTCTGTGACTGTAGTTCTTCTGGACAATCGGTCTAAAATCTCCTCGTGACATCTTCAAGCTACAGCTGAGGAAAAACAGACTGCTTTTATGTAGGGATGTTTGATTCTAAAAAAAAAAATCAGACCTATACTAATACGCAATTATAGATTCATTTCCCTCTGCAAAACATAGTTTTAAAGAAATACCTCAAAACGATTTTCTTTTCCATTGCATTCCTTTATTGGAAATTTACCATTCTTTGAATTCAAAGTTACTGATGAAATTGCCTCTAGTAGGCAGCTAATAGTAGTATCAATAACCATCACCTTTTTTTTACCGATGACTTAAAAAGGTATTATATTGGGACTAATACCATTGCATTAGTACCTCTACTTACAAATGTCTCTACATATAAAAGTTTTTGGTTACAAAGTTTTTGAACGGGAAAATATTGCCTCTAGTTTCAGGATACAAAGACAAAAATACAGTAAAGTTTGTGCAGGCATTCACCGCTCCCAGAGTTCTACCTGGCAAACCTGGTACGTATGCGTGAATCCCGGCATGCTCTTCGTGTCCCCTTCCTTGCATGCTCTTCTTGTCCCCTTTCCAAGTTCTACTGTGAAAGGTCTACTGTGAAAGGTCTACTGTATGGTACCGCTACGAATAGCTACCATTCACAATGGACCCTACGAAAGACATGTAAAAAAGTGGACAAGGAGAAAAGAACAGGAACAGACTTTTCCTATCCATCGAAACAAAGTTTGAGATAATAGGAAGACACAGATAAAGTATTGAAAGGTCCGTCTATCGCTCACTATAATGATGTCTCCCTTGCTCAATTCCAACCAATTGTCAAAAGCTGGCAAAATCACCTGTCACTCGATCAGTTTTTCAAGAAAAGCAACTCAAAAAACATTGCAGGTGAGCAGTAAACAAAGAAGCCAGTTAAAAGGTGAATTAATATATTTAATTATTTCCTTTATTCTTTGTTTTGTTTTTTACATTATGTGCCTCTCATTTTATCTTTATTGTGTGTAATCAAATTTTAAAATGCATTTGTTACATGTTCTGATGCTCTTTTATGATTTATTTAAAAAATATGTTTTTGTGGGGCATGAAACCGGTTAGCGCATTTACATTCAAAAGGCGTCCCTGCTTAGAAATATTTCAGGTTACAAAGTTATTCCCGGAGCAAACTAAATTCCTAAGTAGAGGTACCACAGCACTAAATCATACTTAATTATCGCCCAATTATAAATACCACAGTGATAAAAAAATGTAATGTTGAAATTAGTGTGATATTTGTTTTTATTTTGCCTGCAATGAAGAATGTTTCTATTTGTAATTATAATAATGCCAGGCTTGGTTTATTTTTACTGTTATTTATCACTTTTGAGCAGTAAGTATGCTTATAATGCAAGATTTGTTCTATTGGAATCACTGTTTGCATTACTGTCACTGATCGCTAATCATGTTGCTGTTCTTTTGAGTTGCACACCCTTTAATTATTAAACACTTGAATCCTTATGATGCCAAGTTTGCATATTTGGACTATGATTGCGCGCTTGCGATAAATATGCTTGTAATGCCACAGCAGTGCTACGTTGTTTGCGTCATTGTCACTGTTGGCCAATCATCTGCTCTTTGTTAACCTAGGAGATATTAATAACAAGAAAGGGCTCAGGGAAGGTCCTTTAGAACAGGATGGATATTGTAATTGGTGAGGGTTTTGCAAGGTGAGTGTCTCTTTAGCTGTAAACCTACCAAACTACGGTACATCTAAAAAGGATACAACTCCGTTATTAGCACCACCAAATTCTTTTTTTCAAATGCGTCTTGGAAAAAGACGATCCGCTCGTGGTCCAGCTCAGACAGTAGTTCCAATTCCCGCAGTGCCAACGGTTTCCTCTTCCCTCGTGCAGATGTGAACTTGGCAGCAAAATCCGTCTTGGTGTTCCTCTGGGTCACTCGCTTCACGTAGGAGAAAGTCCCCCTGTAGCAGACAACAACCACATTCGGATATGTTTTAAGTTGCTTCTGCCAAGATCTTTACTAACTGTAGTTTGCTTAGTCTTATCTCTCACAAAGATGGAAGTACTCATACCTCCCTATCTCCTTGTGAATGTCATAATAGTCTGTAAAGCGTCGCATCTTCCTGAGAATGGTGCCCTCGTCTTCCATTGGCTCTATGGCCTCTTCTCTATCTGTAAAGAAAAGGAAGATTGCAATGCGATGTCTGTGGTTTGATTTTGATTCCAATGTTTAAACCAAACCTGTGTGAACTGTCACTTCAGCCTTGCAGGAGTTGGACGCAGCCAGGTTCTTGGCTGTGCACGTGTACACGCCGGAATGCTCGGTGCTGGCATTGAGGATCACAAGAGAATACTCGGGGTCGTCGTACACAAAAGTGAAGTGGTTGCTTTCTGAGAGAAGTTTATCATCCTGTGAAATATTTAAACCAAATAACTCATCAGAGCATAAGTGTCCCTGGGGGTGCATGATAGTTTATGAGTTGAGCATGGTATATTTAAGGGAATATTTGTAGTGTAATTAAAAACGTAAACAAATCAAAATATAAAGTATAAAAAGAATGTAAAGATTAAAACAAACATTTAAATAAAACAAGAGCAAATATTAGCAGTTATAATGTTTTTCTTAGGTAGTTTGTTCTGTCTCTAATATTGGACACCTGTGAAGGGGATCCTATGGATGCCAGTTTGTTATTTTGACTATTATGCACCGTTTACATCATTTTCACTATCTGCCGATAATGTTGCCGTTCTGTGATTTCCACACCTTAATAAAAAACAAAATAATTCAGAGGAGAGATTTTAGAATAGATATGGAATTTGGCATTGTGCACTCTTCTCCTGTTCCCCTTGCAAGTTCAAAATGTATTGATCTCTTCTCTCTCGTCAAGTCAAGTCACATTTATTTTTATATCACTATAATGTCTCAACGGAGTGCACAAGTTACAAATACACCATCCCCTGATCTTGAACCAACATTTATTTTGATTGTCTACGAAACTGTAAACTTAAATGTAAATGTTAACCAAAAATAATAATACATCACATTTGCAATGATTTCTGTGAATGGGATGAAATTGATTTAATCAGACTTTCAGAGCTGACTTTCAGAGGTGAAACTTCCGGATCAACTACCTTGTACCACAAAATGTCAGGATCAGGTTTCCCTTCGACAACAACGGCGAGACGGCTCGTTTCTCCTGCGGGCACGTCCACATCCTCCATGATGGTTTCAAACTTCGGTGGCACTGTGAAAAACATGATCATTTTACTCTGATAGGAAAACAACTGATCTGCCTTGCTCCCACCTGCCATGACCAGTTGGATTGTGCAGAGGTCGCTGCCAAACTGGTTGCTAGCCGTCACCACAAGTTGACCGATTTCCAAAGCTTTGACACGATGAAGTTTCAGGGTGTGTTGGTCGTCATCTGGAATGCTCATCTCACACAGACCCGGTTTGTTAACCAATGCCGTGCCCCTCCTGGTGAACACAGGAACAATCATCTTGCTGCATGCTTACTTCAGTGACTGCGGGATGTAAAACAACAGAGTACCTTTTCCAGGTGACTGTTGCCTGCACATGGTTCAGAGTGATGGTGATGCTCACGGATTGATTCTCAACCACATACACGACGTCGGGTTTGTCAATGATGACTGGCGCTTTCCTCAAATAAGGTCCTGTACAAATATTTGATTTTTTATAATGCTGACTGATAAACATTCACTGCGGATACATTTTCTTTTCAGCTCGTTTCTGTTTTTTTGTATTGGACACCTGCAAAGGAGATTGCATAGGACGCCAGGGTTGTTCATAATTCTGAGCTGTTGTTTGTTGTTTTGGCTACAATGTACTCTTTACATCATTGTCATTATTGGCCAAAAATGTTGCTGTTCTTGGTCATTCACATTTTAGGGTGTATTTGATGTTCGTAAACCAGTATATTTAATACAATAAAAAGCTCAAGGAGGTCCTTTAAGATGGATTTGAATTTTCATATCTTGAGGATTTGTATAGTCCTTTCCTGTTTTCCTTGCAAGTTCAAAATGTATTGATATCATTCCTCTTATTTTGAGCGTCTACTAGACTACAAACTTGTCAACTGGATCCACTTATTTGGAACACATTTTTGGTTGTAATTTGTCAATTTATTATCAACAAGGTTTGCTTGTAATGTAAACAAAATATTTCTCAATTTAAATCATCCATCCATCTTCTGTCCCGCTTATCACCAGTAGGGTCACGGGGCAGCTAGAGCCCATCCCAGCCATCCTTGGGCAGTGGGCAAACACACCCATAACTGGTTGCCATCCATTCACAGAGCACACAGAAACATACAACCATGCACATGCTCAATAATACCTAGGAACAATTTGGAATTACCAATTTACCTGACATGCATATTTTTAGAATGCAGGGAGAACGTGAAAATGCAAAGTACACGATATAAAGCACAATACACAGATAAATAGTATTTATCACAGAGGACGTTATGAGTTTTACTTGGAAAAATGTTAATTCAAATAGTTATTAATCAATCTAAAAATGACAATTATTCAATAACTAGTTGAAAGCCTATTAATCAATTGGTTGTTATACTTTAAATATGAATAAACTTGAGTTGCTGTCATACCTAAAGTCCAAAAATGCTTAATTTGTCTTTTCCTTTTATTCTACCTATTTCACCTGTTCTCAACATCTGAGGAGGATACATGCTCTTTTGGAGTGATTGTGTTATTATTTTTGTTCGTAGCATTTTTGAACAAAAGAGGGTTCTTTTTACAACAATTGACAATATAAACTCATGTGACATTGTATAATTTTTTTAACCAGCCCTATTTGTGCGAGTTTAAAAAAATTCAATGCTACATATACAGTATACACAATTTCAGGGATTTGAAAGTAGCAGACCCTTTCATACCTCTGTCCTTGAGTTGGACCAAATCTGTGGATGGTGAAGGTCTGCTCAATGTCTTGCCAGTGGATGCCAGGATTCTAAATGCGTAGCGGGCCCCTTTGGAAAGGTTGCTAACAGTGTAGCTGGTTTCCCGTAGGTTGGATGCAACAGTGGTCCACTGGATGGAGCCCAGAGGTTGCTGCTGCAGCACATACGTCAGTGAGCCTGAATCTGCAATGAAGCAAGAAAAGCTTCAGGGCACCCAAAAGATCATGCAACTCTGCCAAGGCATTTCCTGAAGGAATGGTTAAAATGCAAGCACTGAATAGCTGGATATAAGATTTGGAACATAACTCAAAAGAAGACCAACTAATGATATTCACAGCTTTTTAGAAATTTACCAAGATTGGAGAATATATTTTTTTTTACCAAACGTCAGATTTAGTCTCTTTGGTTTGTTCCAACTGAGCTTTATAGTTTTTCCTGTGATGGCCTCTATGACTGGCGGGCTTTCAGGTGGATCTGGAACAATATCTGTTCAGCAAACACAATTTTAACATTATTGAATGAACAACAGCTGGATTGACATTAATGGATCCTTGGTACCTGAAACGTATAAATGAGCGTAGCATGCTGCTTTGCCCACTTTGTTAGCGATCACAGCCTTGTAAACACCACCATCAGCATGACAAGCGGTCTGAAGGATCAGACTGTGGACATCCCTATCTGCAGGAGACATTTCATATTGGCTGCTTTGCACTCATGGGTGACCTATTGTGTCTTTGCTCACCCTGGGTCATTTTATGATTTTCGCCACTCTCAATGCCTTTTCCATTGTGGTACCAGGTGATGTTTGGGTAAGGCAGGCCTGTAACCTTGCAGCTCAGCACTGCCTCTTTGCCTTCAATCACTTCCAGATCCACGAGAGGTTTGACAAAATCGGGCATTGTGGTCTTGACCATTTCACTCTCCAGCTGCTCAGGCTCCTCTGGGATGGACGGCATCTTCTCAAGTTTGGACCTGCATGGTAGGTCACACAGACATTTGCGGCTGAATCACGGCCAGAAATTTCTGCCTTTGAGGCAGACGCTATTGGACGCATTGAGATCGCCTTTCAGACGAGATACAGCAGTGCTTAACACGAGGTCAGAAATTCGCGCACGGGTGGCAGCGCGAAAAGTTTTGCGCTGCTCAATTCTTCAGAGCGCGGGTACACAGTCTTTCACGAGCGTAACAAGGTTGAACCACGGCCAGATACTTCAGATGCTGTTGGGCGCTGTTGGAGGTTTTGAGACCGCCATATAGACGAGATACAGCAGTGCTTTACTCGCGGTCGGAAATTCACACGTGGTAGGCCGCGCGCAAAACTTTTGAGCTGCTCAAAAGTTTGAGCACGTGTTAAACCGCGTGCCGCACACGTGGTCAACACGAGGTAATGACGCGGAAATGACGCGGAACGACGTGCTCTGGCCGCGGCCAGGGCGTGGTTACACATGGGTAGGACGGGAAATTTCAGCGGGTAATCGTGGGTGGAGCATGGTAATAGCATGTTCTGCGCCTGTATCGCGGTGTTATTACGTGAAATTAGCGTGTTACGCGTGTGACAGTCAAACGCCTTTCTCCGCGTATATACAGCGCGATTTGCCGAGCACACGTCAGTTGTGCTAGAGACGTCAAGGGGGTGAACATGGATCCCCGTCAGCGTAGTGACCTCGTCTTAATCCATTTTTATTTCTTGACATTTCTTTTCAAGATAATAAAATAAAAATGATGCCATAGCTTGAAATCTTGATCTTCACTGGACTGTGTCTTGAGCGGTTATGATTTCTACAGCCCGGTGTTATCCGAGAAATGCATCCCTGTCGAGATTCGCATCCCCACTTTTACCTCGTTTTATCTCACTTTTAGGGAATGTAATGGCGAACATATAACCAAAACCACTTCGTCTTGCATTTGTTGGGAATGTAATACAACTTAAACCATTCCGTCTTTGTTTTTGTTGTGAACGTAATCGAACGGTAAATCCCCCCCCCTCGCGTGAACGCGCATTCTGCTGCGCTTCCAACAAAAGCGATCGTATTCTATATAAAACGCTTATTAAAACAATAAAGCGAGCTAATTATAACAATTGGGAGATCCTAGTCTATATAACGCGTTTATTTAAACAATAAAGTGCGATCGTATTCTACAAAATGCTTTTTTTAACGCGGATGAAAAAGTCACCAACGTCAATGCACGCCTCCCACAAAAGCGATCGCAGCAGAATGCGCGTTCACGCGAGGGGGTGGGGGGGTCGGTGGTGGATGTGTTGCGTAGGAGTCGGATTTGGGCACAACACCGGCTCGGGAGCTTTTATACCCGTGGTCCACACGAGAAAATGACGCAGAAATGACGCGATGAGGAAGCGGAACAGTCGCCGGCGTGTTTTGCGGGCATACCACCGATGAACAGCGGGTTGGCCAATTTTGCGCATTTTCCATCGCGGGCAACCACGGGCAAAAAAAACCCGCAAAATTTTAGCCGTGATTCAGCCGCAAATGTCTGTGTGACCGGCCCCTTACACAGCTTCTATTGTAAACGTATCGTTTATCTTTTTTTTTTTTAAACTCGACTGAAAAATTTAAAGAAGAAATTGTATTTCCATGTTTTTGTGACATTGCAAGCATGCATAAATGAAAATCAGGACAAGACATTTTAAATCAAATCGTTAAAAGTAAAACTCACATCCATAACCTGGCATTACTCAAGATTCATTTTACTTTTTGTTCTCCTCTATTTCAAGTTCTAATTTGATTAAAATGTGCCGTGCATTTTTCTTTTTGGGACACTGTTTAATATTTGACTTTCAGATGTCATGAAATTTAACAGCAAAGTTCTCATTTTCAGATAAACATTTTCCCCAAAAATAAATACTTCGTTAAATCAATCATTTTAATTAGTGTTTGTGTGCTATTTTTGTGCATTTGATAGTCTGCATGACGTTCCCGGCGTGTAATATACATTAAAGGCAATGAATTCCATTATTGCTATCTTTTTTTTTTTTTACAAATGCATAGTTGATAAACATTACAAGAGTTTAAATCTCTGTGAAGGGAAAACAAATTTGAGGAAAAAAACATCCTAAAAATGTTTTTCTCATAAAATCTTACACACGCAAATCATAATTTATATGTGAGCGTCCGAAAAGACCCAGATCCCCCCAGCGATGGCACTCTTTTTATGCCATTCATTTACCAGTCTGGCCCTCATAAGAATGTTTTTTCTACCATGTGGGCCATAAACTTAATGAGTTTGACGCTCCTGATGTAAATTGTAGTCCAGTTTGATTGCTATTCTTACATGTGAGAGGAGACCGCGGCCCTGAGTTCCTGTATGTAAAGTTCGGCCGTACATTTAGCCTTTCCGTGAATATTTTCAGCCACGGCCGTGTAAAATCCTTCTGCGTCATTGCTGACATTGGCTATGATGAGCGAGTGGCGCCCGCCTTCACTGAGAATGCACACATTGTCGCTTTCCTCCACTCTGGACTCTGCAGGCACAAAAATGGAAAACGCGGCATTCCTTTGAAAAACAAGTGCGATGTTTTCATTGAAAAAAAAACGCAGCAAGTGAGTTGAGCTTTCCTACCAAAGTGCATCCATGTGACTTGTGGCGCTGGTGACCCGCTCACCTTGCAGTCCAAGCGGGCCGTGCGGCCTGCGATGACCTCCAGGACATCCAGCTCGCGGGTAAAGAGTGGCTCCTTGGAAGGTGTCACCTTTAAGGTTGCACTGGAGGTCAACTCGTCTAAATATGAAACAAAGTGCTTTTACTTTCTCATCTTCGACGTCGTGACTCAGCAGCTCACCTTTCACTGTGCTCAGTTTGCAAGTGTAGGTGCCGCTGTCATCCTCATGCACTGAATTCAGCAACAGGCGGCATCTGAAGATTGGTAACAGTCTTGTCATGCAATGTGAAAACGTTAGTGGTGTTTTACTTATAACATTACAATATAATATACGGTACAACATAATATAATTTTATCATGGTGGTGCGTGGCTGTTTGTAGATGGTGGTTAATTCCGATTAGGAACCCGACTCAAACATACCAAAACATCTAAGATCAGGGTATTTTGATACGCCTACATCAACTACAGTATTTTCAACACTACCATCAGTATTGATTTAATATTTAAAGTACTGTTTTTTCCGCACTGTAATGTGTGCCAGATTATAAAACGCACCTCTCCCCATGTTGATATATTTCTTGTATAAGACCCACTGGACTTGGAATGGAAGTAAAAGTACACCGCTTAAAAATAAATACATTTAGAATTAAATAATCTATTTCATAGAACATAAATTAAAGGAGCTGTATGGAATTTGGAATTATGTCACGCTCTGCTGCCATCTTCTGGCTTAAAGACATGATCACAGCTTCAGTCAGTTCATTCATGATGCACGTGCAAGTAGGTGCATTTATTAGGTGTCTGTTTTTTGAGGGTTTTCGATGAGGTATGGACTTTACTAGGAGCAGGCCTTTTCTTACTTTCACCATTTTCATGCTGCATTGACAGATGAAAATGAATAAAAGACATGCAGGGATAAGCATGATGTCACTCTAGCGGTCCTTCCAGCCCCCATTCCTCAAATCTAATGTGTTCTGCCCCAAAAAAAGATCTGAAAAAAGTAAGATAAAAGCAGTGGAAAAAAACACTAAATGCTTTTTGAACTCTGTTGGGTATTGTAAACACATACCAGTTTGAGAAAATATTTAACTTTTAACTTCAAGGACACTTCAAATGATGCAACCCACCTTTAATATTATGAAATCTGGTTTCACTACTTAAATCGATAAATCAATTCATAAATGGCTACTTTGCTGTCCTCACTCTTAAGTATACCCTTTTTGTCAGCTAGACAGCTGGTGAACGCTGTGCAATAACAAAAAAGGATTCACAATGAGCATTCCACAGTTTTTCCTTTTAGCAACAAACATTGAACACGTTAAGTGAAAGAGGGTCCTCCAAGACCCCTCTATTTGTTTCTCAAAGGCAGAACAGTGATATCACACTGGCACAAATCACTGTAGACCAAATATATATATTTTTTATGTATTTCATTCGAGGTACACAATTTAACAAATACACACTTTTTGATGAAAAGCTCTCAAATGATTGACAAAGCCCTGAAGATTGGATACATAATATTGTTGCATTTTAGTTATTATTAGAGCTCCTTTCATCATTGGTTGAAATTTAACAAGAATGTTCATTCAATTAACATGTTCACTTTATATGTTTCTCAAAGGCAGAAGAGTTTCTGTATCAGTATCATTTTATGTTCCTATACATTTTCAATATTATCCACCGTATTATAAGGCGCACTTTTAAATTTCTGCCCAATTTGGGGTTTTGAGTCCGGAAAATACTGTACTTAATATGCAACTGGGGAAAACATTAAATAGGTCTGAAAAGATTTTGGGTGAAAAATTGAACTACCTCCGGCCATCAAACTGCATTTTGCAGTTAAGCAGAGCCGGCTGGATCAGTTTCCCGTTGCACAGCCAATCCACATCCACGTCTAGAGGGCCTGTGATGTGACATTCAAACATGGCCGACTCACCAGCGTCCACCATCAGGTCTGTGACCCCCTGGATAATTTTCAGTTGCGTCTTTTCTGCGGATGTTGATGAAGCATATATAATCATTATCCGTCCATGCCTCCATTAAACCGGTCTTAGGATGGCTCACCTTTAACCTCAACTACACACTCATCCTGTTTTGTTCCGCTCTCATTGACAAGCTTGCAGACATAGATCCCCGAGTCCGACCTTTGTGCGGAGAGGATTCTGAGCTCATATGCCCCGTCCTCCGTCTCCCACAAGGAGAAGCGTCCTGCTGTTTTCACCGAAACATTGTCTTTCATCCTAGGTCATAAAAACATGCTGAAATAATTTGCAGCCGGTAATGCAACAAAGCATGAGATCATGTCTGGATACTGTATTTGTAGAAAATATATATTACCAGTAAACCATCGGTTTGGGCTGCCCGGTGACTTTAACGAAGATGACAACATCTTGGCCCTCCATTATTGCTTGGTCACATAGCCCCACCTTTTAAAAGCGTAAAATTGAGTGATTTAGGAAATTTGCTAGATGATTATAGAAGTCTCGACCTGAAAAGACGGTGGCTCGTTGAAATTGACGTTTTTAATCAGTGAAGAAGAATGTCTATGAGGTTCCATCACCCTCTCCTGTGAACTTAGACGCTCCACATCTGAGTCGCAGGCATGGCCCCTGACTTCCAGAGATCGGACGAGTCTTCCGCCTTTCTCTGAAAGCATAAGGATGCTGAGTTTTGATCTTATTTTTATTTGAAGCATTTCACATTTCTTGGACTGAATACACAACAATGCGTCATTTGTTTTAAAATGTCCGGATCTACTGCTGCATTAAAAGAATCTGTCGTCTTTGGCAAAAGTCTTTGGCAAAAGTGAGGACAATTGTGACAATTAGGCAGAGGTAGCCCGTTGGGCAGAGGCAACCAGCTAATGAATGAATCCCCTTAATGTCTGCCTCATTAACTCACTTATTCCCAATGCACCAGAGCAGACGCTCTGTCTGGACCTTTAAATCAGAATTCATCGACGGCAAGATGGAAGAATACACTGCTACTCTCTCTAAATTTCACATGCACTGTTAAAGACTCCAATGGCAACACAAAAGTTAGCTTATTTGTACACCAATTAAACATATTTAAGGCATTTTGCAGAGAAACTCATGTGATGCACGCATTTATCTTTAGGAATTAACCAAATGCTAATGTAAATACTAGGTTGGTAGTGACAGGATAATTTCCGTTAAAGACAATGTTCAACTTTTGGTGAAATATACAGGCTCAGCGCTGCTCAAATGATATGCTCTTGTTATGTTATATAGTATATTTGTGCAAAGCTTAGCATCACCAAGCATTTGCCTGAAGATGCAGAAGCTCACAGCAAAAGGTGAGGATCATGTTGAAAATTGACATTTGTCGTCCATGGCGAACTCTGCTACGCAGCTTGATAGGTCTCATTTAACTGAGCCAGCTAGGAGGAGTTAAATGCAAGCATTAATATAGAATATGTAAGGTAGCCTGAATTCAAACTTCCAACTTCAGTTAAGAAAAATGCACTAAAAAGTATTAAATTCTAAGTCAAAAAAGGGAAAACATACCAAGAGCCAAATCCTCGTGTCACATTCGTAAATACTCCACCGAGTGTTTACATAAAGCCACCGACTCTTAAAACTCTGCTGCACACTTCTGATCCTGCTTCCAGTAAATAGAGAATCTGATGCTTCTGGCATCCTGGCGCACAAACTGTCACTGACTCTCCAACAAATCATATCGATCTTCGACCACCCGATGGATTGTACAAGATCTCTTAATCTTATGTCCAGTGTCATGTTTGCAGGAGGTAAGGGGAAAAAAGGCGCGGTGCTTCCTGCAAATCATTTTCAGCCTGGAAAACATCAAGCAAGATAGAAAGCTCATACGGGGACACAAAGCAGGGTGCATTTACCCTGAAGAAGACGTGGCTAAAAATAATCCAGCAAAGTGGTCTCAGTGGCCTAATATGGCAACACAGGCCCAGGTTGTGGGCGACACAATTTACTTATGCAGACAAAACGGAAAGGATGTTCAATAGAAGTGCATTTGAGCAACAGTTTGGCTTGAAAAGTTGAATTTTGAACAAGTTACCATGGTAACAACAAAGAGTGGTAGGCCACTCCACCAAAACTAACATCAGATACGCTAACATCAGACACGCTTACATCAGACACGTTAACATCAGGCACACGAACATCAAATACACCACCCTCAACTCCCATTTACAGCGGTCATGAGTATAAAGTTCTGCACCAATGCAACTGTAAATATGCGCATATTTATAAGTTATCATTAATGTATTGTTTTGTCACATTTTATCCATATTTACGTTTACCTTTTTAGTTTTTTTAACTTGCACTTAAAGCAGAAGCCCTCACATTTCGTTAACTTGTATAATGACAATAAAGGCCATTCATTCATTCATATTAGTGGATGCCAGTGTGATCTCAAAGCGATAAGCGTTCATGACCTATCTTAATCCTTGGGCCCTTTTTTTCATCCTAAGAAAAAAAATTCTATATTAAAACAATGATGAGAAGTAAGCATTACCTTTTGCAGAGGAACTTTTCACGTCGTTTGTCATTTGGCCTGCTTCACATTCAGCATTTGTGCTTTCATCTTCTACCAGGATGGCAGGAATGGCCGCCTTGTCTACTTTTTTTCCCTTTAAAAGTGGGGTGACGCACAATGTGGGTGTTGGGGTAAGGTGATGAAGCTTGGTTGGATACTGTGAATTGGATCCTCTTGCTTTGAAGGTAGACACTCTACTCCCCGTTGGACTGGGGGATTTGTCCTTTCCCTTAGTCAAAGAAGATTCATGTTCTGCTGAGGTCATATCTAGGGTGTTTGAAGATTTCTGTGTGCGTTTCCTGTATTTAAACAAAATATGGATTAGGTCATTTTTCCAAGTTTAAGCATTCTCTTTGAATTGCATTCATCAGGAAAGATGATTCCCTCCAAACCTGGTGAACTTGGTCTTTGTGGCTGTTGGCAATGGTTGCCCTGGCAACTGGTGAGCTAGAACTGTCTCCATGGCAACTATAATATCCTCCATTCTTCCTTTTGATGAGTAATGCTCTGTGTTTGTGTTTGGGCTCAGTTTAGCTTTTTCAGGAACCGTTGACGTTTGTGAGCTACCAGTGTTCCATACCTGTTGTTCCTTTGTTGCTCGCTCTCTTGCCTCTGGTTTTATAGCCAATTGTGGGGCAACATGCCCTGGCTTGTCTAACAACTGCTCAGTTGAATATGTTTTTTTTCTCTCGTACCCACAATGTGTGTTTTGATCCTTTGCAGTTCTTCACTGTATTTGTATCAGTAGCCCTGAACCTGCTGTAAAAAGTTCAACTTGTCCTCCACAGAGGAAGCATGTTGCTTGAAGGCTGCTAGTTGTTGTGTGCAGAAGCTTGCCTTTCCATCGTGATTTGACACTGAATTGCATCCAACTAATGCCAGTTTCACGCTTGCCCGTTGCTCGTCATAAACATTAACTTTGTCAGAGCAATTGGGCCCTGTGTGACATGGTTAGTCACTGGTTTGTTATTAAGACTCGATCCCTGGTCCAAATCAGACTGACCTAGGGATGTGTGTTTGTCCTGATCCTCATCTGGGGCTTTATGATGGTCTGTGGACTGGGGAGAGCTTGAAAGTGCAGGAAGAAAACCCCCATGCAATCGTCCATTACTCTGGAGCCTGCATTAATGAGCAGTGGAAGGAAATTGAGGTTTGAGGTTAGAAATTCTGAAGCCTCGCTAGTTGTTCAGAAAGGGCCAAATATTTGTTTGTGTCATTTTGTCTTCAATTGCAGACTTTCTTCTCATGAGGAAGTGCATATGGCACGTTAAACAAATATAGAAAAAAGGAGGCATGTATAGGACATCACAAAAAAAAGTCATAATTTAGGTGTAATTTAAATGTAATGAACTGAACCGAAACTGTTGTTGCAACCTATCAGTAATAACAGTGACTCTAAAGAAAGAACAAAAATCTCATGCTTAATACAGAGGCCCTTCGTGTCAATATCAGATGCTTGTGCTCATGCTAATGATAAATTGATTCAAGGCCAGTATCTGATGCATGCCACTGCAAGCGCAAAAAGTGTTGATCCAAATATGAGACTTGAGAAAACGTGCAGCAGGTACACTCACAGTGCAGTGAAAGTTGTCAGTGTCTTTTTTTTAACAGTTAGATCCTCCCACAGCAACATCAAGTCAAAGGAAAGTGTGGCACCAAAATAAAGTCTATGATAGAAAATAATCCACAGTAAATGCTAAGGGTAAATTTGGGCTTGCGGATAGTTTAGAATCTCCTATAAAGGCATGGAGAATGTTCTTCCCCGGTAAAGGCTGAACATACTACCGTAGTAGTCACTTCCGACAGAAACACTTTCCTCTGACCCCTGAACGGGTCGTGCCAGGTTAGCATGAGATGCCCGGATCAGCGGCTCAACACCCAGGTGACGAACAGGCAAGGGGCCCTCCGTGGGATCACTCCCAGCAGCTTGCCTGGATGGGTTCATGGGGTCCAAGTTAGGTCCTGGTGGACGGGAACCTAGTGTCCGGAGCTCTCGTTCCACAAGAGGGTCATGGGTTCCAGGAAGTGTAGCTCGGCGATCTGAAGAATTAGGGCTATAGTCCATCATCTGATCCCCCTCACCTAAATTGAACAAAAAGGTTTATGTACAAACCTTGGATTTTTCACAATGTAATAATAACAATACATTGTATTTCAAAGCGCCTTTTAGGACACCCAAGGTCGCTGTACATTTGAGTAGGACACAACAATAATTGAAAAGTAAAACAAGAGTATAACAAGCAAGTAATAAATAGCCAATAAAACACGTTATAGTCAAAAGGGGCGGTGTGTGAGCCAGATGGTCAAGAATAGGCAAGTCTGAGGCAAGAGGTGAGTTTTGAGCCCGAATTTGAAGGTGGACAGGGTCACAGAATTTCGGAGGTTAGGCGGCAATGAGTTCCAGAGCTGTGGGGCAGAGCGGCGTAAGGCTCTGCTCCCCATGCAGCTGAGGCGGGCAGGGAGTATCATTTTATTAATAAGAAGTCTGTTGCTAATGTCAACCTTTTAAATAGCTTTTAATGGCTATTTTGGTGCCCAATGCTAAGTATACAGTCTCCTTAAATCCACGTTCACGAAGAGAAAGATGGATGACTGGGATTATTTAACGACCATTTTACTGCAATTTAATTTCATTTTACTCATGATTCATGATCATTCCAAAATATGAATTATTGTTTTCTTTCAAGCAAAGCTTGTGTTCATATTGTGTTCTGCAGAGGCACTAACAAGCTATTCCTTAAAAAGACGATAGATCACCCCCTTCCACCCCCATTGCATATTCTCTTCCCTTCCTCCATTTGAGTTCTCTTGGGGCTGTGCGGGGTGTCAGTCCACCGACGCAGAAGTGCAAAAAGCGCCAACACAGAGTGTATCTCAAGTGAGGAATGTATCTTTGTGGTGGAGCAGGAGGATAAAAGGAGCATAGATATTTAGGATCCAAATTCAGACATGCTGTTGCTAGGTTTGGAAGACAGTTGGGAGCAGGGAGTTTGAGTTCCAGCCAGTAATTTTTGTTCATTTGGAGTGACAGAGAAAGTTTGATAAAGGGAGTAAAGAAGTAGCAGCAGCCATGGGTGCTCCTTGCTGGATAGTCGAAGCAAACCCAGACATCCATGGGTATATTCTTTATTTAAGACTATATAAAATCACTTTACACAAGCGTGTATTATTGGAATCTTTTTGTCCATAGATTAATTAAGAGCTCAAAGGTGCTAGGGGAAGTGTCTCAGCATCATAAATCACAAAAGTCTGTCGTATTATGGGTTTTTACTCAGTTAGAAAAAAATGGATCAGTGTGTCATACATTGGGTTATTGATCATATAAGTGCAATATTCATAATATTGCCCTTGCTTTGGAAGCACAGTTTCATATCAAGCCATCATTACTTTAAAAAAAGTTGATTTCAGTTATATTTTGGTTTGTCAATGACACCTGTGCCCAATTCAAATCCCTGTTGGGGCCTTTGTTTGTAGGAGGTGTGTCAGACCCAATCATAACGAACCTTTTAAAAATATGCCCTACAACATGTTAAAACGCCAGCAGAAATACCTAAAGGTGCGCCCCAGGTGGTCCTCTCTTGGTGTCTCCTAAGCCCTCCTTTTGGTTCCATTTGGGGCTCTGTGGTCTCATCCTCTGTGGTCTCAGAGTCTGGAAAGAAAATTAGAGAAGAAAATCAACAATGGACGAGGCAGGCAGAGGTGGTGGAAGAGGAAGGCTGCCCCAGAGACATTTAAATGTGCAGAAGCCAGGGTGGGACAAGTACACAGCTAATCATCTAGCATTGAAAACAGCAAAATAAATGGATCCATGCATCTTATTTTTCACAACAAAATGTACACATTGGATGACCAAATTAAGAGGAAATGGGCTGTGTGAAGGAATCCACAATTGGATGACATGAAATACAAAAGTAAAAACAGATTTCCGTTGGTGATAAATCACTGATGATAAAACATTGAAGACAATCCAAAAGGGGAAAGTTTACCGTTGCTATGCTTCCGACAGGAGCGGAAAACTTCGCTTCCGTAGTGGCAGCAAGAGAGGGCAGACGGGAAAGCACCGTTACTATGGAAACCAGCATCCCTCTCACTCCGACAACCAGTCCTCTTCATACCCATTCGAGGTTTAAAATCAGCGGGTGGCCCGACACATATGTTTAGTGGTCACAGCGCTTCATTGGCGCTGCGCACCATCAAGCCAGATCCTGATTACAAAATTCCAGCAGGTTGGCTTAATGGTAGAGCCGTTGCAAAATCTACAATCAGCAGCAGAGTAATCACTACACAAGTGTTCTCTAGTTGTAGCGACACCTCTCTCCGTTTGGCTGCATCAAATTAATTCGAAGAGCCTAGAACCAAGGCATGGCAGTCATCACCACATAATTACCTTGGCGGTGTGTAATCATGATTCAGAGGGAAAAATGGGGAGCTAAACAAAAATTAAGTCTCGAGTCTCTTGATATCCCAAATAGGTTTAGACACTAATCATGTGAGGGTTTTATGCTGAGGCTGAATTGCAAAGTTATTGCATTCTAGGAGTGGATGCGCGCTTGTACGAGCCACTCTTGCTGATGGCCACTTAAAGGCAGACACAGACAATCGTGTGGGGGCGAAAGTCATTACTGGGAGGATTCCAAGGCTGGCAGAGAAATGTCGACAAGGCATAAAAACAGAACGATAGAAAAGCTCATAATGGCAACACACCATGCGTGAATCTGCCAAATGCCCGCGTGGAATGGCTGCTTCTCTGCAACAAGATACAGAACAACAATTATTTAGAAGACTTGCTTGTTGTAGACTTATTTTGAGAGTGTAGGTTAGGGGGAAAATTATGTACTAAAAGAAAAGCAATTAATTTATGATTCTATGTCATTATTTAATATTCATTTATGCAATCAAGTCAGGAAGATATATCAAGTTGTTGCAAAGAGAAGATGCTTAGAGTGTATAAATGTATAAGCTTTATGTTGCAAACCAAACTTGCAATTATTTTTGGGAAACTAATTTATCACCCTATATTGTATGCCTTGGCAAGGTGAGGCTTCAAATATAAGAGCTATCTCAAATTGACTTAATTTTTACAGGAATCTGAGAACAGTTTGGAGGTGTATAGTTTTATTTTTTTGACATATCCATCAAAATAAAAAAAAAAAAAAATATAAAAATAATCCTATGTTTAAGATGGCAAAATTATTTTTATTTTCTCTGCAAGTCGCAATCAGTCGCTCAGAACCTTGGAGAGCAACACACCATGAAGTCACTAGGATGAATGGAAAGTAACAAAATCAAACCCCTCCCTAACAAAAAATGCCAATTCCCCATTTACGTTTCCTCAGCCAATGGGAGAGTATTTTTGTGCGTGAGGCAACTGTTGCCTGGCGGGTTGTTGTGATTGCCAAATCGGCAGGGAGAGGCTGAATCTTTTTATCTGGAATATGAACTCTACAACACTGAAGATAGGAGAATGATAACATCTTGAAACCAGCACTGCATCTGGGCTTTTCTTTGAGTGGCTACGCGGTTATAGAGTGTAGCCTACTGACACACTTTTTGTCTCTTACATCAATGCCTTTATTGTGTCACAACAAAATCTTTAATATGCTAGCTTCCTGTCTTACTGGCTCATTATATTGCAATCAATCCAATGATGGGATGAGTAAATTTATTATTAACAAGAGGCATGGCAACAACCGAAATAAATAAGATGTGTCAAAAGTCAATACATTTGTATACACTAATTTGGTAAGGAGTGGGGCAAGAATTTTAAGAATTAATAAAGAATCTCACAAACATCAATGCAACAAGTGCACCATTCTGGTAATTTTAAGAACAGACTCACCTGAAACCTCTTCTTTGACCAGATTTTCTTCATTCTGCTTTCTGTCTAATGGACTAAATAAACTGTAGCATCCAAACAGGTGTACTAATCCAAGGGTGTGGCGTAGAAATGTGAAACACACAAAATAGGATTCAGATACAATCAGGCTTATATGTAGCTTTGAGGTAAAGCTTGCGAGAGAGCCGAAAGGATAAGAAAGAAGGCGAGAAATGAACCAGACAGAGACGTCTTTGTGATTGCGCGTTTACAACCACCGATGAGCATCATCCCTCTGCTTTGACTACGCACCCTCCCTGTCTCTTTTCGTTGACGGTGGGCAAAGGAAAGGAAGAGGAGGAGGGGCGGAAGCAGATGGGCGACACTGGAGGAAAGAAGATGAAAAGCCAAACCGCTGGCTTGAGAGAAAACAAAGGATTCAGTGAATGACTGATAAGGATAAGACAGGGAGCTTACATAATGTCAGAATGGAAATACAATAGCCTGAAATGAGAAAAGGTTGCCAACTGAAAATGTAAAATGTCGGGACTTTCAGTAAGACTGTCTTTGTTTTATTTGCTGTATTACTTGTTTTTTTAGGAAAGTTATACACCTCATTTTTACTTAGACTGATACCTCTAACAATTACCACATTTTAAAAATTATCGATACTATTAGCTCATGAAATCCTCTTCTCTCTGCAAGAAACGACTAATGTATTTTTTTAAGAAACACCTTTAAATCTTCTTACACTCTGAAACTCCACTTGAAGTATTCTACAGAAAACTTTGCCTCTTAAAATTTGAATCTTATCGTTTGTTCTAGGGCTGCAACGAACAAGTATTTTGATAATAATCGATTATTTTTAGATTTATCGATGAATTGAATTTTTAAAAAACATCTTTTTAATTTCTTCCCAAGTTCAAATATTGAAGTTTGGGATGGATAAAAGAAATAATACACAACAGAATATTCTATAATATAAAACAATAGAAAAACAAGTGTTTGACAAATAACTTAACAAAAAACAAAAATACATATAAAAGTGTGCTTTACACCTGCAAATGTGTATGATACTCTTTTCCTACCACCTTATCCAAAGATCATATTACCTTTAGACTTATCACACAAAACAATATCCAATAAAGTGCAACAAATTACATTTTTTAATCAGCCATATCTTTTGATAAACCCACTTTTAAAACTGTTGTCAACAAATTTGTTTTTTGGGTAACTCTTTGAATATGATAAACGTTCCTAATGTGCAAATAATATATAATAGCTTAAAAGGCTGGCCCTTGTGTTGAGATAAACATGTCATCATTATTATATATGTTGTTACTTTTTGTATTTTATTAATTTATATATATATTTTTTCTCTATGTATTTTTGCAGCACTTTTTGTGCTTGTTGACTTTGAAGTGTTTGACGGTTTCATACCAATTTTGTCTGTAGTGATGCAATGCTCAATAAAAATGATTAATAGTAAAAAGAAAGTAAGATACAGTACTGTACCTCATGTGCGGTCCCTTCTCAATGTTATTTCATTTTCCTCAGGTTGAGGTTTTTGAGTTTTTCCTTGCCTGCACGTAGGTTTTAGATCAGGGGATGGTGTAATAATAGTCTGTAGTTTGCAATCATCTGCGGTCTGTGGAGCCCTTTGAGACTGTGTGATTAAGGGCTATACAAATTAACATGACTTTATCTGATTTGTACTTATAAAAAAAGTCTTAAAGCGTTCTTTGCTGGACCAAAGTGGTACTACAACTTTACAACTTGACAACGAGTTCCAATACAATTATTTACAGTGTTTAACTTGCTTATTGGCTCATAAATTGTGCAACACAATAAAACAATGATGTAATTAGTTGATAACACTTTTAATAATCAATTTTAATCAATGCTGGCGATTCGTTGTTGCAGCCCTAGTTTGTGTTAGATGGTCTGGTCTGCATATTTATAGAGCGTTTTTCAAGTCGATGAAGACCTCCCAAAGCGCTTTACAATGTGCTTCACACTTTTCCCTTTTACACACTAACTGACCGATAGCAGCATCAGCCATACAAGACAACTGCTATCGGAGGCTTTAGGGATTCAGTGTCTTGCCCAAGGACACTTCGACATATAGCATGGAGGAGCCGGGAATCGAACCTGCATTCTCTTGATCCCAAGATGAGCGCTCTACCTCCTGAGCTAATGAAAGAATGTATACTTTGGAAGTCAAAGCCAGACATGGGACCAAGTCACACATGTGCAAGTCTCAAGTAAGTCTCAAGTCTTCACCTTCAAGTCCCAAGTAAGTCCCAAGTATTTTTTTCTTGGGCAAGTCAAGTCACAAGTCAAGTCCCGAGTCTTAGATTGCCAAGTCCAAGTCAAGTCACAAGTCATAAAAACAGCGACTCGAGTCGACTCGAGTCCAAGTCACTAAGTCTCAAGTCCCCATGTCTGGTCAAAGCCTTGCTGGTAAACAACTATCAGCTTTTCTTATGTAAGCTTTACGAAATCTGGAACCTCTTCATTCTCTGCCGCCATTAATGGCTTATGTAATCATTAAAGGCTCAGTCAGCTCATTCATGATGCGCGCAAGTACGTGTATTTCTTGAATGCGCTCCATTAAACTCTTTCTTGGGGTCTGGGTTAGGATTTGGACTCCACATTTCTTACTCACACAATTTTCATGCTACACCAACAAATAAAAACAAAACAAAAACCTGTGTTGACGAGCATGACGTCACTCTCTCGCACTCACTCCAGCCTCCATTCCTGGAACCTAATGTGTTCCACCCCAAACAGCTCGGCTAAAAGTAAAATGCAAGTAGATGGGCGCAGTGGAAAATAAAGCACAAGAGCTCTTTAAACCCAGTAGGGAATTGTTAACACATACTTGTATTATACATATAACATTCTATTCTCAACTTTTTAAGGACACCTCTAACAATGCACCCCACTTATAAAGGTGTGTCTTGTGTGGACTCAACAACCAGGTTTGGACTGATGGAAGCATGAGCTTCCAGAAGCCTTTTAGCTTGCAATCTAGCAGGTGCTGACACTTCTTGTCAGGACATTGAACGTTGGGAAAAATAGGGGTGGATATGTTACACATTGTATCACAGTCAAATACTCATGCAGAAAGATAAGAGGCTTAGCGTAACTTCGTTGAAAGATGATAGCTAAGCAGACATGTTTTCACTGCTTTTAAGTGACACAACAACAGCATCAAAGTTGGGACAGTTTTTGTTGCTTCTCTAAGTCATTCTAATTCATCCTTTATCTTTCTCTCCTAACTCGCGCTTCCTTTGAAACTTTACTGCTGCAAGCTTTCCCTCAAGTATATCACTCCAGCGCTCTTTTTTATTGCATCATTCAGACTATCCTTGCCTCTCACCTTTCGCGGATAGTGTCCTTAATGCCTCCCTTGCACCCTCAAACCTATACTGACACATCAGTGGTTTCCACACCTCATCCACCTTCATCAAACAAGTCTAAAAATAATCTGTGTAAAGGGAAGCTCATCTCTGCTGGGAGTTTGTCTTCCCAGAGCTTTTAAACTGGGAATGAAACACTCACACTCACAGACAAAGTATGTCATTTATTCTTTTCATGAATTGGGCTCACACAACAGAAGTGGTCAGTTAAGATTCATGACCATTCAAATTTGAAAAACATGTCTTGTCTTGTTAAATTCTATGAGAATAAGTGTAAAGTTTGATTGCATCTCAACTTCTCCAACCTTTTCCCATTTAAACCGCCCCACTATTCCATCAGCACTGGGAGGTGGCGAAGAGTGCTGTAACTGATGAGAGTACTTTATGCATGATACAGGATACACCCCCAAGAAATAGCTCAAATGCTCCCTACTCAATACATCAATCATCGCACCAATTCTATAGACTACCTTGCAAAGAGAGTCTGGGAACAGTTGTTTTTTGGGTATTAATTCTTCCAGAAAGCCTAATAAAAACAAATGATCCTGTATTGAAGTCGATGACAGAAACCATAATCGCAAAACAAATCTGTTGTTCGATCAACAAAGATGAATAAGACACCACAAAGAAGCAATCAATTATGTAACAGATGTATTCCCAATGGACCATATGGACTAGCAAAAGCACATCCACACCACCAAACAATGGTAAAATAACACCAATAAACAGAACAGCAAGTGGCAAGTGTTTTCTTTGTTCTTATTTTTCTCTCCTACCAGCTGTGGTCCAGTGGATAGCACATTCGCCTTACACGCGAAAGGTCCGTGGGTGGAAACATTTGTTGGCTTGGAGAAGGATGGGCGCCACCAGGCTGTACTTACCTAAGACACACCACAGTAAATAGTACCCCGACAACCCTAGTGGTTAAGGGATCCAAACAACCAGCTGAGCGACCGACCAAACGACCAACCGACCAGCCGGTAAACCTAGCACAACTAAGAATAGCTCTCATGAGTAAAAAAGCAAATCACACTTCAATAGAGAGAGAAGTCGAAACTTTAAAAGAAATGCAGTTTTTTGACACTTGATAAAAACAATGCTTTATAGCAGTGACCTTTCGCGTATGGCTCGCGAGTCAGGTTTGGGTTTTTTAATGAGCACATCTGGCTCAAGGATAATATTCACTTTTATAACACTTTTAAGCTGGGAGTGCAACTCTGTTCCACTAGCAATCGGAGAGCTGTAGCGCTTTTTTACCTTTAAAACGGACAAAGAGAAATTTCATTAACATTTTTTTGTCTCTAAGCCAATAAGATGAATCAGAATATACCAGCAATCATGACTTCTGCTTCCTACCATTCCCTAGGTATTTTTTCAAGAGTATAGTTTGTGAAAGTTCTAAAAAAATACTCACAAATGATCATCAATGATGTCAAACATTGGGATCTATAAAACCGAAAAGAATACAAATAATGACTACAGTACTCGATTTTCAAGGTTACAACTGTTACCAGGTCACAGCTAAAGGTAAATACATCCATATTTTTCTCATTTGCTGTCTTTTATGACATTTTTACGAAAAAATATTGCTTGCACCTTGTTTTAAAACCATTTTTAAAAACAAAAACGATGGTCAAATTAAACCTTAATGATTTTAACTGCAGGAGGAGGCATAACTTAAGTGGGATATTTGTCTTAATTGGGACACAGGCTCGGGCATTATTATTATTTCAAATTTTCTGAAATCATCACACAGTGAAATGAAATGCACTTTAAGAATTATCTTTTTCTGGAGATCAGGCTTGACAGAGTTGTTTAATTTTGTCTTGAAATATATGGTATGGCTTTCCCTAAAAAGAAAATCTATAGTTTGCTGCATGGCTCATTGAGTCAAAAGAGATCCCGACCCCTGCTTTATTGGAAACCAACAATGAGAACAATATGACTGGTATCTCAACTATTTATTTTGGCAAAAATGTGTCCTCTATCACCCATGTCATAAATCATCCCCATGTTTGTTTGTTTGCTGCTAGTATAAACTTAATTGTTAGGTTGTACTTGTATACTGTAGTTGGAGACGGGCAGCCAAATCTGAAAACTCGGTCAGGCCCCGGCAGTGTCAGTTTAAGAGTGGCGGGCTGTTAAGGTCACACTGTGACATAATAGTTGAGCATTGTCAATTATGCCATTTGAACATGAATGAAAAACATGTTTATTATTAATCTGACTTTTGTAGTTGTAGTTTTTGGCCTTTTCAAAATCAATAACTTGATTCCCCACGATGCAATAAGTGCTTAGAAATTAATATATTTATACATATATATATATAAACTTATAAATATATACACATATATACATATATTTATACATATTTATACATATACACACACACACACACTATATATATATATATATATATATATATATATATATATATATATATATATATACATATGTGTGTATAATTTCTAAACAGCAGAGGACAACCATGATCCCAGATCAAAGTTATTTATTAGTTGCTGTAGAGCTGAAAACCCCGCAAGTTTCAAAGATGAGTGAAGACTGAAATGAACAAGACAAAGCGTGAAAAGCGTTGACCTTGTGCAAGACATCGTTCTCCTGTCACCTGATTCTGTTCACAGACTCTGAGGAGACTTGATTCGGCAGCGGCATGCCAATTCGTGTCACGTGGCGGGCTACCCGATCCTACCAACTAATCCTGACCAAATCCCAGAGGGTCCCTGTGAATCACCGCGGACAGGACACAAAGCGAGTGACATGCCGTGGGGAACATCGCCCACACATATGGCCTCAGCTGCCTGGTCACAAGAGGGCCATCTAATTAATGGAGCAGTAACCCACTTGAATGGAACATTAATAGAATGTCAAGCAACAAGCAGGCCGGATCAGGAAAAACAGTATACAAAGGAAAAGAACGATAGCTGCCTCTTTAACCATAATCCAAACCTGTAAACACAGTGCAGCTAAGACTCTTGCAAGCAGATGCTACAAGTGACGATGATTTATAAAGAAAAAGAAAGGTAATAAACCATTGCTCCATGATAGTTCACCAACAATTTTGACACTGGTGTTTCAAAATGATATATATTTGTAGACTTTTAGACGTTTTGCACTGAGTATTTGACAAAATAACAGGTACAATCATCAACTTACTTTGGTGCTTCTTGCTCCTTGGTCCACTTGTCTTATCCCTCACACTTTTCAATGCCTTGCGAGCATCGAACAGCTCCCTCCTAAGCATATCCTTTCCGTAAACATTCACACAGTGAATCCCACCAGAACTTCCCTCGTGAGTCCAAAACACTCCAATGAACTTTTCAGCCCATGATGGTTTTCTTCTTGTTCAGTCCTTGTCCTCCAAAACTATGATTCCATCCGTCCGTAATTACACTGGACTTTCCCTTTGCACCTCCAATGACACAGAACCGACCCCCTCCTACCCAAAGTGGGGGTTTAGACCCACTGAGTGCTTGCGTCAGGCTCTAATGGCTCGTTCTGTTTGGCCAGGGCGGTGAGCGTTCTGAAATTGTAGTGCATAGTGTTTGCTGCTGACTCCACTGAACACACTTCTCTGACAGTAACACTTACCCCACAACAACGTTTCCTATACTCAATTGAACACACACTGGGTCATTGGGTAACAACAGGGTTAGAATGAAACTAAGCCTTTTGGGAATTTTTACTGAAGTTTCGTTCGTTCACATCGATGTTTTTTTTTGTTATCATTCCTGATCTTGTGACTTGTATCTTGGGCATGCTTTCAAATAAAACTGCCTTTTACCCAGTACTGGCTAGAGAGGACCAGGTCAATACTAATATGATAAGTAAAACAGCATTTTCAGAGACTTCAAATTTCTAGATTTGTATTGTTTCCCAAAAAAGCATTATTTTTTTAAGTTGCAAATGTAACGGTAGCAAAAACAACAACATGTAGTTGAGTCATGTAAGTCCCTTTCTTTCTTTTCGGGTGATGTTAATGTATGAAATGCATTTTTGGTCTTGTCTGAACCTGCAATAGTCATTGTGTCATGGTTGCCATGGCGCCCATTGGTCCCCGCCGTGTGGCGCAAGGTTCTGTCACGGTTGCCACTGTGCCCAATTGGCCCCGCCCACTGACACCAGCTGAAAAGCGTTGACAGATTGCTGCCAGACTACTTAAACGCGGTCTTGCGAGTTGCCTGGTGTCAGAGCGTCTGTGAAACTCCTGCTAGACTCTGTGTGATATGCCAAGTCCTGTGTTGCCTGTGTTTGATCCTGTTTTATTTTCGGCCCGATCTGAAACAAAATCAAACACAGGTGACCCTGATAGTTTATCTTGGTGAATAACATGAATAAAATAATCTTACAATTATTGTACAAAGTTAGATGCGTAAACAATCTCTATTGACATTGCTCGTGCTTGGATCGAGAAAACGTGTGGGTTGGAGATTATTATGTAAATCAAATTTAACACTTCAACACACAAGAATATTTCAAAAGGTAGCTAATAAATGGGATTTTCTTTTTTGTTTAAATCACACTTGCAGGAGCCCCACGGACTTTAAAATAAAAATTAATAAAAATATTTAAATGTTTTAAGTCAAGAGCACATTTGATGTACCTACTCACTATCAAATAAAAACAACCCTAGTTGTGATTCAACCAATTGTCGAGGCAAGTGAATTGCATATAACAGCGGTTATTAAATGGCAGTACATGTACCTGGGACTTGGGAAGTCAAATTTAGAAATAGATTGTAAAAAAAAAGTGTCTATGAAATTCAGAATATATGCCTTTTTATCTTTAAATAGCAAAAAAGGATTTTTCTTCTTTCAGTATTATTCATAGATTTTTCCAGCTCATTAGAAAAATAATTGATGGTTCGCAACTTAGTTATCAATGACAGTAAAGACAATTCAATTATTTGTCTTAGTTTATTATTTGTTCTACTTATTTTCAAGTAAAATATGTTGACAGTAAAATAAGAATAACGCATAAACTTATTTGCATATGTTGGATGACATATCCTTTCGCTAAATTGGGGATTTTTTTTAAAAACTTAAAATCATCAAATAAGTATAATTTCTATCCGAAAAAAGAGTAAATGCAAATATTTCAATATTCTAAAAAAATCCAAATCATACAGATAGAAACATAAAAACACAGGAAACAAGGAAAAATTATCTGCATCTAACTTTTTAGTTAAATATAAATTATATTTCCAAGTTAAAAATAAAAGGTCCCTGCGATTGGCTGGCAACCAGTTAAGTCAAGTCAAGTCAAGTCATAAATCACTAAGAGTCTCAAAGGACTTCACAGATTATTACACCATTATTACATATTTTCAGCCGACGAGAAGAGTAGGTTATTCATATGCTATGGAGTAGAAGTGAGTTTTAAGCTTAGATTTAAACATTTCCACTGAGGTTGCAGATCGGATCTCAGGGTGAAGAGCATTCCACAGCATCAGTGCCCGGATGGAGAACGCTCTCGAACCAGCAGAACACGTCTTTGCTCTTGGGATTACCAGAAGACCGGCACTCTCAGATCGTAGGCTTCGGACCGGGATATAGGGGCAAATCAGATCTGATCTGTTCAGTTCAGGGTGTCCCCTGCCCACTGCCCCAAGATAGCTGGGATGGGCTCCAGCACCCCCGCGACCCTAATTAGGATAAGCTGTGCAGATGATGGATGGAATAAAAATAATAGGAAGAATACTTTAAATGAGCAAAATTTTCAGCAAATATTTATTTAGTGTATTTGTTTAGTATGTGGTCTCAGTGAAGCCCTGTTAAGGCAGGGATTTCCAACGTGGTGACACCTGGACAACCTGAGGAGCCTGTTGACTGGATAATATATCATGGGTCAGAAAGGTTGGCAACTTATGGGTTAGGGGGTACTTGGCTCTCCCAAAAAAAATCACTGATAAATAATTATTGTGAAAAGGTTAAGAAACACTGCGCAATGATAGACTCTGTGTGCCTTTACAGGATGAGCCAGAGGGTGTTGCTACTTGTGACAGCTAGGCAGCATTTGACACCATGCGTGACGTCAGAATGTTAAGAGATAAAACCCAACCACCGTCATCAGGTCAGAGGTGGCAAAAGTTCTCACAATCTTATTTTAAGTGCATGTACAGATACTCCGCTAAAAGTAGCCTGCCAGATCCATGTCTGCTGTTTCTATTCAATGCCTGATTTTACCTTCACTTATGGCGTGAACTGAAAAACAAAACAGTTTTAAAGTCTAAATCTCAGTTTTACACAAATACAACGTATTGACCACTATCCATTCCATTTATCATATGTAATATTTCAAATTCTTATGTTAACGGTGGGGTGAGTAATTTCAGGTGTCCTTAAAAATTGATAATGAAATATGTTCTCTATTAAGAATATGTCAAAAATGCCTAACTGGGTTCAAAGAGCCCTTATGCTTATTTTCCACTGCATCAACCTACTTTTATCTTACTTTTAGCAAATTTGGGGTAGGGCACTTTAGGTAGGAGGTATGGGACATGGGGGGAAGAGGGAAGGAGGCGCTCCCCTCCTAAATGAGAAAAATGAGAAAAGGTAAAAAGTAAGTGAAGGCCTGCTTCAAGTAGAGCCAAACCAACCCCAAGAAAGATAGAAAAAAAATAAAAGAGTGGATCTAAGAAATGCAGGTATTTGCACACACATCATGAACAAACCGACAGAGGCTGCAATGATTGCACATTCGAGGAGACGTGGCAGCGAGTAAAAATGTTCCTAATTCCATACTTGTCTTTTAAATATATTTCCCATTCATCCATCCATACATACAAATAAATATGATTTGAGTCTTTTCATCCATCCATCCACCCATCCATTTTCTTCCGCATATCCAGTGTCAGGTCGCAGGGGCATCAGCCTCAGCAGGGAAGCCCAGACCTCCCTATCCCAGCCACTTCATCTAGCTCATCCGATAGGATCCCCAGGCAATCCCAGGCCAGGCTAGAGATGTAGTCTCTCCAGCGTGTCCTAGGTCGTCCCTGGGGCCTCCTGCGGATAGGACATGCCTGTAACACCTCCCAAAGGAGGTGTCCAGGAGGCATCCTCATCAGATGTCCGAGCTATGTGTACTTGCTCCTCTCAAAGTGGAGGAGCAGCGGCTCTACACTGATTTGCTACTGGATGACCGAGCGTCTCCCCTTATCTAGTCAAGTCAAGTCATGTTTATTTGTATAGCCCTTCATCACAAAGAGTCTCAAAGGGCTGCAAAATACTACAGACTATTATGACACCATCCCCTTATATTGTCAGCAAAAATATCTCTAAGGGAGAGCCTAGACAACCTGTGGAGGAAACTCATTTCAGCCGGTTGTATCCGGGATCTTGTTTTCTTTTGGTCATGACCATTAGCTCGGGAGGTAAAGCGCTTGTCTTGGGATCAAGAGATCATAGGTTTTATTCCCGGCTCCTCCGTGTTATATGTCGAAGTGTCCATGGGCAAGACACTGAATCTCTAATGCCCCCAATAAGCAGGTTGGCGCCTTGCATGGCTGCACGGCCGCTATTGGTGTGTGAGTGAATGGGTAAATAAAATAAGCGAGAGAGACGAAACCAAAGCGCTTTGAGAAGTCTTCATTGACTTGAAAAGCGCTATATAAATGCAGACCATCTAGCATTTACATTTACCATGACAAGAGGTTGGGGTAGGGACGTAAATCAACCGGCTCAACTCCTTCTTCACCACGATGGACCAATACAGGGTCAGCATGACAGCAGATGCTGCACCAAACTGTGTCTGTCAACCTCCCGTTCCATCCTACCTCATTCATGAACAAGACCCCAAAATATCTGAACTCATCCACTTGTAGGCAGGATCTCTTCCCCTGCCCGGAGGCAGCATGCCGCCATTTTCCGGCTAAGAAACATGGTATTTGACTTGGAGCTGCTGATCTTTATCCCAGCCATTTCACACTCGCCTGCAAACCGCTCCAGTGAGAGCTGAAGATCCAAGCTTGAGGAAGCCAGCAGCACTTCATCATTTGTAAAGAGCAGAGATCCAATGCCTAGGCTTCCAAACTGGAACCCTCCCCCATCCAAGACTATGCCTAGGAATTCTGTCCACCAAAGTAATGAATTCAGATTCAGATTCAGATCTACTTTATTGTAATTCTAGTACACGTGTATACAGAACGAAATGTCGATACATCTGACCCGCACAGTTTCCTTAAATGTACAGATATAAATAAAATGTTGTATTGAGTTGGAGTATTGAGTACTAATAATATACTAAATAATTATGGCTATGTATAGTATTTTACAGTAGTGCAAACAGTGCAAGAGGAGCAGCTAACCAGATGTGCAAAATGGGCAGTCAGGTAAACAAGTCAGGTAAACAGTAACAATAACACTGTAACAATAACACTGTAAGTACAATAGTGCAGAGAAACAGATGTGCAAGGAGTGGCTAGCTATAAAGAACTGCCAGTAGTGCAAAAAAGTCAAACAAAACCAACAGATGTACAGATTAGGAGCAGTTTAGATTTACTATGTGTTTGATTGACCATTTAACAGTCTAATGGCCAGGGGGACAAGACTATTGTGGAACCTGGTGGTCCTGCACCGCACACTGCAGTACCTCTTCCCAGAGGCTAGCAGAGTGAACAGTCCATGATGGGGGTGAGAGGGGTCCCTGATAATGTTCTTAGCTTGGGATAGGCAGCGCTTCTGGCCAATGTCCTGAATGGAGGGGAGAGAAGTCCCGATGATTTTCTCTCCTGTCCTCGTCACCCTCCTCACACTACCCCAGTCGGAAGCGCTGCAGCCTCCACACCACACAGAGATACAGCTGGTCAGGATACTCTCTATGGTGCCCCTGTAGAATGTGATGAGGGAGGGTGGGGGCAGGTGGGCTCTCCTCATCCTCCGCAGGAAGTACAGGCACTGCTGTGCCCTCTTCACCAGTGATGCAGTGTTCACGGACCAGGTGAGTTTGTTTGTGATGTGCACCCCTAGGAACTTGATGCTGCTGACAACCTTCACAGCCTTGTTGTTGATGAGAAGTGGGGCATGGTTGGGCTGGTTTTTCCTGAAGTCGATAATGATCTCTTTAGTTTTGTCAACATTCAGGACCAGGCTGTTGTCCCTGCACCAGCCCACCAACTTCTCCACCTCCTCTCTGTAGGCCAGGTCGTTGTCGTCCCTGATGAGGCCCACCACTGTTGTGTCGTCCACAAACTTCACGATGTGGTTTGTGGCTGACCTAGGGACGCAGTCGTGTGTCATCAGGACACAGCCTTGGGGGGAGCCCGTGCTGAGGGTGATGACATCGGAGATGTTCTGACCAATCTGCACTGACTGGGGTCTGTCAGTGAGGAAGTCCAGCAGCCAGTTACACAGGGGGGTGTTGAAACCCAGGAGTCTCATTTTGTCTACCAGGTGTTGTGGGATGATGGTGTTGAATGCTGAACTGAAGTCCAGGAACAGCATCCGCACATGGGTGTTCTTCTCCTCTAGGTGTGTCAGGGTCAGGTGAAGCGCAGAGGAGATGGCATCCCCGGTGGAGCGGTTTGTCCGGTAGGCAAACTCAAAGGGGTCGAGTGAGGAGGGGAGACTGGAGGTTATGTGCTCTTTAACCAGTCTCTCAAAGCACTTCATTATGATGGGAGTCAGTGCAACGGGCCGGTAATCGTTTAATTATAAGATCTGGGGGTTCTTTGGCACTGGGATGATGGTGGCAATCTTGAAGCATGATGGTACCGTGGCTTGGTCTAGCGAGGTGTTGAAAATGTCTGCTATTACACAAGCCAGCTGATCGGCGCACTCCCTAAGTACCCGCCCTGGAATGTTGTCCGGGCCTGGAGCCTTCCGTGTGTTGACCCTTCTCAGGGTCTTCCTCACGTCAGTTGAGTCCAGGAGGAGTGCTCTTTCGTCCTGAGTTGGAACCGCATTTGCTGCAGGGGTGCCATTTTGTGCCTCGAACCTCCCAAAGAAGTTGTTGAGGTTATTCAGAAAGTCCATGCTAGTGTCCTGCACTGGGGCGGTGGTTGGCTTGTATCTGGTGATGGCCTGAATGCCTTTCCACTTATCCCTGGTGTTGGTTGTGCTGAGGAAACGGTCCTGGATTTTTTTGACTGTGCGATCGCTTTGCTAGTCTGATAGCACGGTTCAGGTTAGCCCTCGCTGATCTCAGCGCCTCCTCGTCACCAGATTTAAAGGCAAAGTTCCGTACTTTTAGCAATTTGTGTATCTCAGCAGTCATCCAGGGCTTCTGATTGGCACAGGTGCAGATGGTTTTGGTATTGCTGACGTCTTCTGCGCATTTACTGATGTAGGCTGACACAGACATGGCGTACTCATCTATATTTATTTTGTTGTTGTAAGTGGCAGCCGATTTAAACATGTCCCAATCTGTGCATTCAAAGCAGTCCTGTAGTGCCTCCATTGCCCCCTCAGTCCACACCCTCACCTGCTTCACTGTAGGTTTTTCTCTGGTCAGCAGGGGCTTGTATGCAGGAATTAGCATAACAGAAAGATGATCTGATGAGCCAAGGTGGGGGCGGGGGGCTGCTCTGTATGCTCCTCTCATATTTGTGTAGGCCAAGTCTAATGTGTTCCTACCTCTTGTAGCAAAGTCAACATGCTGGTGGAAATGCGGGAGAACTGTTTTCATGTTGGCCTGGTTAAAGTCCCCCGCCGCAATAAAAATGCATTTGGTGTAAGCATGCTGCAGTTCACTCACAGTTCGGTAGAGAACGTCCATTGCCTCCTTAGTATTAGCGCTGGGGGGCACGTACACGGCAGTAATGATGGTAGCACTAAACTCCCTCGGTAGGTAGAAGGGTCTGCAGATCACCGTCAAAAGTTCAATGTCTCGTGAGCAGTGATTCGAGATTATCTTAGCATTTCTACACCAGTTATTGTTGGTATAAATGCATAGTCCGCCACCCCTGCTCTTACCAGTGAGCTCGCCGCTTCTATCAGCGCGGAAAGCAGTTAACCCCACAATGCTAACAGCGTCATCCGGGATAGATGAGTTTAGCCATGTCTCCGTCAGAATTAAAGCGCAACAGTTCGTCATCTCGCGGTTCGATGTAAGTTCCACTTGTAAATGGTCCAGTTTGTTGTCCAGGGAGCGAACGTTGGAGAGGAAAATGGATGGGGGAGGCGTTTTGAAGGGTTTAGCCTTCAGCCTAGCCGTTAGCCCGGCCCGACAACCTCGCTTCCTCCCCCGGTCACAGCGCCTCCTCTTGCCACTTTTCTTCGCTGCTTTGTAGGCTGCTGGGTCTTGTTGACGTAGCACTCCGAGGCTAAGTAAACACTCCAGAGTGATCGTAGCAACGAGCGCTGGATTTCTGGATGTTCGCATATCCAGCAAAAAACTGCGATCGTATATTAATCTGCAGTTAGAGTTGTCTTTGTTCGCCCTCAAAAACTGAGTCGAAGACTGGGGTTTTTGACCAAAATGTAAGAAACTGTTGGGAGCAGATGCAGCCGCAGCCATACAGGGCGCCACCATTTTTTACAATGGAATCAGTGACAAAGGGCAACCCTGACTCCCCCTGGATGGAAACAAATCAAACCAAACTCTGGCACCGGGATACAGGAACCACACAAACCGAATAAGTCTTTGGGGTACCCCATACTCCTGAAGCCCCCCCACAGTGCTCCCTGAGGAACACGGTTGAATGCCTTCTCCAAGTCCACAAAACACAGGCTAAATCCTATGCACCCTCGAGGGCCCTGCAAAGTGTTCCACTGGCCGGGTAAAAAAACACATTGCCCCCTTGAATCTGAGATTCAACTTTCTGACAGACTAAATAAATGTAAATGGTCTGCATTCATATAGCGCTTTTCAAGTCAATGAAGACCTCCCAAAGCGTTTTACAATGTGCAATGTACAATGTGTGTACACACTTTCCCCTTTTACACACTAACTAACCGAGGCAACTACCTGCTATCGGGGATTCAGTGTCTGGCCCAAGGAGTCTTCGACATATAAGCCGGGAATCGAACCTGCAACCTCTTGATCTCAAGACGAGCTAATGCAGTCCAGACCCTCCTCTCCAATACCCATGAGAAGTGTGATTCCCCTGTAGTTGGATACTCTTTTCGGTCCCCCTTCTTGGAAAGGCGGACCACCACCCTAGTCTGCCAGTCCAGAGGTACTGTCCCAGATGTTCATGTGACATTGCGGAGCCGTGTCAACCACGAAACACCCACAACATTCAGAGCCTTAATGAACTCCGGGATGATCTCATCAACCCCCGGGGCCTTGCCACAGAGGAGCTTTTTGACTACCTCAGTGACTTTCACACCAGAGATATAAGATACCTCTTCGGAGTCCCAAGGCTCCTCAGAAGAAGATGTGATGGTGGTATTGAGGAGGTCTCCAAAGTATTCTGCCCACCGCTACACAACATCCCGGGTTGACGTCAGCAGCACTCCATCTCCACTATTAATAGTGTTGATGGCACACCACTTTGACCACTTAAGACACGGATGATGGACCAGAATTTCCTCGAAACCTTTCAGAAGTCCCTTTCCATAGCCTCACCTAACTCCTCCCATGCCCAAATTTTTGCCTCTGCGACTGCTGAAGCCACAATCCATTCGGCTAGCAGATACCTGCCAGCTGCTTCCAGAGTCCCACAGGCCAGGTGGGCCCAATACGACTCCATCTTCCAGCTTGACGATTTTCCTTACCGCTGTGACCACCAATGTGTCTGAGGGTTACTTCCGCAACAGGCACCGACTACCTTAAGGCTACAGCTCCGATCAGCTGCCTCGACAATAGAGGCCCGGAACATGCTCCACTCGGACTCAAATTTCCTTGCCTCCCTCAGGACAGGGTCAAAGTTCTGCACATCAATTGTATCACGTTAATGCTGACTGATTCCAGCTGATTAATCCCCAATGAACTAGACACCATATATATATATATATATATATATATATATATATATATATATATATATATATATATATATATATATATATTCTAACTGGTTTTATTTCAATAAACAATAGTTTTAACAAAGTAAGGAAAACAATGTATACTTTCCAATGCAGAGAGTATAAGTAAGAATTAGAGAAACCGATTTTTACTTGATTGTTCTGATCTGTACCCAAGTTTGCTCCAAAAACAACCATTAAAGTTATCCACACATGCAGTAGGCCCCGCTGCATGCACACATTTAGAGTCCCTTAGTCTTGCTATCCTGTCAGTGAATGTGATTGAGTGTGACAGCATCATTCCTTGACCGTGGCGGTGCTATAATTATCCGTGATGTCGGCCCTTGCAATCGGAGAAGCGTGCACACATCAGAGCTCTGAGCCTCCCCGCCCAAGTCGGCGAGGCACATAACTTGCTGGGAATAGCTTTGCAGAGCGAAGGGCGCGAGAGAAGTTGAACAGAAACCGGTGGACACAAAACACAAAACTAGAATAGAACATACAGTGGTACAGTACCTCTTTATATGAGCACCTTTAAACAAGAGAACTGCAGTATACAAGTTTAATTTGCAACAGAAATCTTGCTTAACGAAGGAAAATCCAGTTCACAAGCAGTCCCACACGCTGCTACTAGACTGCTCACTGCCAGATGTTTGAGTATGAAAATTACTAAAGGCAAAAATAGAAATGAGAAATTTATTAATAATTGCAAATTCTCTTTAGTGAGTGATAATAAACCTTATCAACACAACATGTCACCCATATACTCACAACAAGAAAGACTATGTAGAATACTGCAACAATATTAGCAATCTGTGACGATCCAGATCAGAGCTGAAATGAGCAAGACAAGATCCGTCTTTGTTTTGAAAAATGTTTCCAGTATAAAATTATTATACCGAGTACACAATTTGAAAAATGCTTATAAAGTATGGCAAACACGTATAAGTTGACAGTTATGCCAACTTATTTTATTGAACATAAACTTTCATTATGAAATGTTGCTCCACCACTAATATAGATTTGTTCATAAATGGTTAACATATAAGTTGATTCTGCTTTTAATATTGGACACCTGGCAGGGAGGTTGCATAGGATGCCAGTTTGTTATTTTCACTATTATTTCTTACTGTTTTTTTGTTGTTTACATGAGTGTCAGTATCTGCCAATACCACTGTTCTTTGATTCCCCGCACCCTTTACTACGGATTTGCTTAAAGTTTTTATATGGGATTTGATTTAAAAAAGGCTCAGGGAAGGGCTTTTAGAACAGATTTGGAAACTGGCAAAGTGAGTTTCTTATGAAGGTATCTCCTGTTTCCTTGCAAGTGAAAGATTTATTAATGTCTTCCCTCCTTATATTGAGAGTATAATTAACTATAAACTTATTAGTAGCATTCCATTGTAATTATGCGTTTCCAATTTTTGTTTTTTATGGTGCATGTCATAATCGAAAAATATGGAACCTTCAATTTGCCCAATAATAAAAGCATGATGCAGTGCTTATGTTCAGCAGAAACTTATGGACTTTTAGCCAGCCATTATCTTGGAGCCAGCTCTATTGCTCTATTGGTCATGATTCATGTGTTATCTGAGGGTTGAAAAAAGTTATCGAGAAGCAAAAAGATGATGTTACCATCCCCAAGGTCCACAATGGCAAGGACAGCACTAGAGCTGGCCTCCCCAAGCTCGTTGGCAGCCACGCAAGTGTATAAGCCAGCATCCTGCATATGGCAGTCCCGTATCCATAACCCTTCTGAGTTATCCGCTTCTGTGGTAGGCAGCAGTTCGCCATTGTGGTACCATGTGAGCGAAGACATCGAAACACCTGCCACCGCCACCCTCAGGCGTATATCGCAGCCTGTTCCCACCACAGCCTTGCGGAGTTTACGAATAAAAACTGGTGCTGTGGGCTCCTGGTCCGGCACAGGCTGGTTTTTCAGTCTGGCAGGTTTGGTCATTATTGGGCTGTTTCGACTGCCCCTGGGTGCTGAAACATCAGCCATCTTGGACTCCACATAAATTCCGTTTCAGGAAGACCTTTAGATCAGGACGGCACTTGTCGCCGGCCTCATGTCAAATATTCTTTCAGCTCCAACACATTTGGACACACTTGGCACGCCGGAGATGACATCGCAGGAGACTGAAACATATACAGAACAGTTGACCTGACTATATAATTCTTTTTCGTAAGCAAGGCTGCAACGATTAGTTCACGTCGACAAGAATTGATAATACTAGAAATTATAATAGAAGTAGTCAACAAGGAATTGCATTGATGATATTTTTGGCAGACAAGCTTTTCCAAGAGAGTGAGGCATCTTACATGATTATAATCTCCGTTGAAAGTTGGTCATGCGCAATCGCGACTCTCTCTATCTCTCGCGGTAACCTACAAAAGTCACCGTGTCAACAACAAGTACGCGTACCAAAACTTTTAAAGTTTGGGGACAGTTTAGCCTGGATACGGCAGATAAAAACACTACAGTAATTGCAAAATAGACCTTGGGTATCATGGCAGTACCTCAGTGGTGCATGAACATTAAAACATATAACACCTTGGACAGAGTCTAACCTGGGTAAGATTAATAAATGTCATTCAAGCCAATACGGTTTCGATGACATATATTTTATACACGTATATTTCACTACAACAGAGAGCTTGAGCGTTATGCCAGACCATGCCTGATATAACTATTTGAAATTAAATACATGCATTCCGAAGAAGAGAGTCACCAAGGGCCCCTTAAAGACTGTTTCATTAAAACTGTTAGGAATTGTTAAGTTCTTTTGTTACAGGCTTTGCTGTTGACCATTGAATGTACTTCACAAAATTCACGTAATATTTGTTTTATTTACAGTTCCAACGCTGCTAATGAGCCTGTTCTTGGTGTACAAGGAAAAAAAAGGGTTCGCTTGATTTTAATGTTTTATGTTTTTGCCGGGCAGTGGTTAGCGCGTGTGCGGCACAGTTCTAAGGTCTTGGGAACCTCCTGTGTGGGTTAAAATCCAGCTACCGGACTTCCTGTACGGAGTTTGTATGTTCTCCCCGTGCTTGCGTGGGTTTCCTCCGGGCACTTCGGTTTCCTCCCGCATTCCAAAGACATGCATTTCAGGTGGATTGGCCGGTCCAAATTGTCCTAGGTGTGAATGAGTGAGCAAGTTGTCTGTCCCTGTGTGCCCTGCGATTGGCTGGCAACCAGTTCAGGGTGTCCCCTGCCCACTGCCCGATGATTGCTGGGATGGGCTCCAGCACCCCCGCCACCCTACTGAGGATAAGCAGTGCAGCTAATGAGATGAGATGAGATGAGATGTTTTTGCCTGCCACTAAAAAATGTACATAGGTTTGTTGTCTCCACTGATCGAGCACTGTGCCTATTTGGTATGAGTTTTTAATTCATTTTTGTACGAATAGGCAGACTTCATGCTAAATATAAAAAAAACAATCATCAGATTTTTGGATGTATATTGATACTGATATTTATTGATAAATAGGTATATTCAATACTAGTCAAATATTAAAATGGCCCTATTCATAAGTAAGCTATATGGTCGCCATGTCTGTTACATTGGTTCATTTCTTCCTTTTTAATAAATATAATATGACCTTTCAAGGTCAAGTGCAAGCACTTTTAAAATTCATTTTCAAACAAATAGTAGTGTTTAAATGGACATTTACATAAAAGAATGAGTGTCTTTGTGCATCGCGTGACGTATGCAGTGGGATTATTTCAATCAAAAGAGCCTTTAGATTTAAAAATGAGAATTTTATATCTGATTGGTTATTGTTAAACCAGGAAGTGAAACATGACGCTAAAACGGAGTATTATTAGTCATCAGATGACACACAATTGAACTATAATGTCAAAATAGGAACAAACCTAAACATCTACACACCTGACTTTGCCTTTAAAGCCAACAGGATTCCTTTTGGGCATCCCCTAGAAGCCTGGGTTAAAGTAACAAGATCCATGGAGGGAAATAGCATAGCTCTGCGTGTCGTTCTGCAGGTGTAAGTCTGCCCTGGATCATGGAGCATTAGCAGCCGTCAACATGGCCCCTTTTCAAGACTTGAGACCACTCCCCCCTCTTTTCAGTGACAGAGAGGTAAAAAAAGACCTCTGATATGGAATGTTTGAGTGCTAAACCTTTCTGGTCTCCTTGAACATGCATCCAAAACTTTTGAGGAATTACATTTTCCCCTTCAACTTGTTCGCTCTTTATGAAAGCTTTAGGTTGGGGACGACAGCTGCAGAGCCCCTGTTGAGTCAAGTTTCTCAGGCCGCCACAATTGACCTGGACACACAATCACACTTGCGGCCCTTCAGATGACCATTTTCTTCCATTTTTTACCCAGCCTTTCACGAAGGAAGCCAAAAAGAAGGGCAAACGTATTTTCTAAGGAATAAAAAATAGGGAAGAAATATGCAAAATAGGAAAAAGGGAAAAAGAAGAGTAAAAAAAAAGTAGGGGGAAAAGAAAGCAAAAAAGAAAAATGAAGAGGAAGGAAGAAAAAAGGAAAGCAAGAAAACAAAGGACTTAAAAAGAAAAAAGAACAAAAACAAATGCAATGTTCTCTTTTTTTCTCTTTTCTTCTTCATATTTTTATTTTACCCTTTTCTTTAGTTTTAATTTTTGACTCATTTCTTTTTTTTCCATCTTTCTTTTTAATATTTTTAATATTTTTCTTTGTTTTTGTTTCTTTTTCTTTTCTTTTTTTTTTTCTTATTTCTTTATTTTCAGTAATTAGCCTTAATTACTTTGTCGAATTGAGTTTCTGTATTCTGTATTATTTTCGTTATGCTTTCAGCACTCGTTTTCGGTTGTAAAAAAAAAGAATACAGTGACATCAAGTTGGCAAACGATACACATTGTACCTTTAACTTTTACATTAAGGGAGGGCTCAAACAATTGGTCCACGGGCCGCAAGGTTGAGACCTATGATGTAGTGTTTTATTTTTTGTTTGTTTGTTTTGGTTGTAGTCCTATACTTGATTTCAAAAGGCATTCAGAAAGGCTTCAATTATTTTGAATTTAACTTGCCTTCAGCTGTAAGAAGCCTCAATCAACACAGCCCAGAAGATCATCGGCTGCTCTCTGCCCAGTCTAGAGGACATTGCCGGCTTGCGATACCACAACATAGCCATTAAAATTATAAGACACTTCCCACCCCAGCCCCACCGCCTTGACTTGTTGCCCTCTGGTGGGCACTACAGGTACTTCAAAACTAAGACATACAGGCTCAGGGACAGCTTCTTCCCCATGACCATCACCACCCTAAACCAGCGCAAAAATTTGAAAACATATCTTGAGATTTGTTTTGGGGTTTTAATGTTTCTGTTGCTGTTGAATCTCAATGCACACAACTGTGAATTGATATATCTTGTGATCTATGTTGGGGATTTTGTTGATGCTAAATGTTATTGCACTTATTCTCATTGCACTTTTGTTCATGGTTCATGGTTCACAGTTCACGGTTCCCTTAATTGTCTGGGTGGTCGGGGAACCAACGGGGACACAACTCTGGACAGCCTTCTCCACTGTTGACGGTCCCTGGCCTTTTCATGGGTCATGGCACTGGTCCATTCCTTAATGTTGTCTGTCCAGTTCTTTTTTGAGTATTTCTATTTTTATGCCCCCTTGGACTGTGCCCTGGAGAATTATCTTGGTAAGTCCTGATGATCTTGTGACATGACCCTATAACTGAACTTTTCATCTGAGCACAGTTGACAACAGTTCACACAAAAAAACAGGCAAAAGTCAGCAGCATTCTGGATGATGCAGCAAATAAGCTAACTGAAAAAAAACAATCATAAATAAATGGACAAAATATTCCTCCAAACTCTAACCCCACCGGAAGCAGGGAGACCCTGAGGTCCTAAGGAATTCCTGACCCGGGGAAAGTGACAACATCCCTATCCTCAGAGAGGAGGTAGAAGCAGCAATTAACTCAATGAAAAGCGGAAAGTCAGAACACATACAAAATGGCGGTGAGCAAATGATAGACTACTTGATAACTTGATTGATGTATTTATCTGCAAGATCTGCACACGATTGACTATAAAGGACTTTATACGAGTGACTACAAGTTACTTGCATTCAGTTTAATTCAATGTAAAAAAAAAGGTCAGGGCAGCCTGTATGAAATGCATAAGTGGCAGATGTTTTGTCTTGGACGAGCTGCACTTCTTCTGATAACATGTTGCCTGGGTGTGCTGAAGCAGGACGACCAGACGTCGGGGCGCTGGTGTGTGAGATTGTTAAGCACAAAACAACTGCCTTGGCACGCCCATGGGAAGACCCAACACGCCATCATGCGAGGAGAAGACAACCAATAAGAGAAAGCTAAAGTTTGCTGCAGATGACACATAGCCAATAGGGAAATAGTAGGATGTCTTTGCTTCGTTTGTTGAAATGTATAAAGGATCCCAGGCAACTCGGATGCGGGTCGTCTCCTGTTGGGTATACTTAGATCTGCTGTTAGGAATAATAAACCCGCCCCCGTGTGGAATTCTGGATTATCCTGTGAATGGTTGTCTGCATGTGTGAGCCTCAGTCACAGTCCGGCTATCAGTTTTGATATATTCTCTCTCCCCCTTTTGCTCTACTTTGCCTTTTTTGGTCACTTCCTCTTTGGGTTTAATTTTTACTCACACCAGCTGTAACTTGCCCTGATCGCTCCCTAATCACCTATTTACGCATTCCGTTTTTTGGCTAGGTGCTAGTTTGTTGCCTCTTTTACCACATTCCAAGCCTTTTTGTCGCAGCTTTGTTTATTTCCAGTGTACCGAACCCTTTCCTCCTTTTCCTCCTCCTGCTGCCTCTTGTGATCAAAATTCTGCTGCCTCAATGCCTGATACCCTGCTTGTACTATCTGTGTTTCTGCATTGTCCACGCCACCCCGAGCGGGTCCTGACAGCCGTGACATGATAAGGGAGGAAGAACATAATACTGAAACCAGGGGTGATTTTTGCATCAGAGCGTTGGGGGTCATATGCATACCTGTCAACCTCCACGGCTCCGTGCCCTTACAAACTGTTGTATTTTCCCTTACAAAATACAAAATAATCTTACACCATATTTTTTTTTCAAACGTGTTTATTTATGTAGTTTAACATGTTATATTGTACATGTGTTTCGTTATATCATATATATTGTTAATTAACATTTTGTTGTGAGATACTGAGTTGCTCGACATGAATGAGGTTTATTATAAAAAAAGTTAAAAAATGAAGTCGCTTGGACGTTCACTGTAGAAGGAAAATATACATGCAAATAGAATTCATCTCATCTCATTAGCCGTACAGCTTATCCTCATTAGGGTCGCGGGGGGGCTGGAGCCCATCCCAGCCATCTTCGGGCAGTGGGCAGGGGACACCCTGAACTGGTTGCCAGCCAATCGCAGGGCACACGGGGACAGACGACTCATTCGCTCATTCACACCTAGGGACAATTTGGACCGGCCAATTCACCTGAAATGCATGTTTTTGGAATGTGGGAGGAAACCGGAGTGCCCGGAAGAAACCCACGCAAGCACAGGGAGAACATACAAACTCCGCACAGAAAGTCTGGAGCTGGATTTGAACCCACGACAGGTTCCCATGACATGAACTGTGCCGCACAAGCGCTAACCACTGCGTCGCCGTGCTGCCCGCAAATAGAATTATGTAGAATAATACATTTTCTTATTCAAATTATTAATTCATTTTCTGGATTAAATTATTGTTGGTAATATACTGATTAAAGGGATAACCACAAACCTGTCTTTTTTTAATTTTCTCCTTTTATACTTCCTTTTTTTCTTAACTTCTTTATACGACATAATAATTCGTAATATAGTGTATCAAAGCAAGTGAGCCGTTTGAGAGCCGGCTCTCTTTAATGAGTTGAGCCGAAAAAGACGGTTCTCTAAAAAGAGACGGACTTCCTTTCACTACACAACTCGAACTCGTTTGACTTGATTGATTTGCCGTTTGGTGATAGATAGTCGGTGTATACCGGATGGTACTCATAACTGACAAATTTGCGTTTTTCCATACAGATTTTCTTGTACATCGTACACGTCTTAAAATGTACAATAAACGTACTTTGTACGGAAAAAAACGTACAGGTTGACAGGTATGCATATGCAACTCGCTTAGATTCAATGCAGCTAAAATAAGGACTAATAACTGTTGATGATAACAGTGTCATGGTAAGGGGAGGTAAGACCGTTGTTCAATATAACCGCTGTGTTACACTCTCACCTGAGCCTTGACAGACTCTGCCGTTATGCCACAAGTGACTCTTGCCGTGGAGGGGGCGCGCGAGAGGTGCTAGGAATCGAGTTCTGAGGCTGCGTTGTTCACATTTTATTTACTTTTTTTTTTCTTTCTTATTTAGCCTTTTTTATCATATTAATCCAGTCATGCCCTTTATTGGGAAAAAGGGTTTAAACAACGCTATAGTTTCGGGGGTGCTTGGGTTAAGTTTAGGGGTGCTGGAGCCCCGCCAAAAACGGTCTGGACACGCCCATGACTGGAACTTTTTCTTTTTGGAACTATTTAAAAGCTATTATTCTTACTTCCAATTTTGGTGATGTAGTTCTGTGGACACGTTCCTTGCAACAAGGATAAATAACAACATAACAGAGGTGCCAAAAAAATGCACATACTTGCATAAAAACGGTAATGGCTATGTAAAGAACGTTGGGTCTTTTTAGTGATTACCTTGGCCTGCTTTTTTTCACACAGCCTAACATGTAGCAGCAATTTATAAAAGCTGTTGTTAACATGTCCCTTTTGGTTTTAGTGGATTCTTGTGGACGAAGGCGTGGCGCAACAAGGGTTGCTGACTAGTTAAAATGTTATATTTTGGGATTTTTATGTTGTGTAATCCTTATTTGACTGTTAGGGGAAGTCTATTAGTATTTTTCAGGGTAGAGAAAGGATAAGAGAAGTACCAGTATATTACCGCTAGATGGCAAAGTCTCACAGGTCGGAGAAGGGTGCTTGGGCCAAGTCTCACGGGACCTCACGTGACTTAGTGAGACTTGCTCAATAAATGATCCTTAATGTCAACAATTAAATGGTGTCGTGTGATACTGTTATTTATCATCTATTTTGCAGGTGAGATGTCTATACTTGTAACACACTTACCGTGAGGATGATAATTAGTGAAAATATGTTCGTAAAGGTTTTTCTGATGTCAGTGAAGTTGACAAAAAGTGAAATAATACGAGCGAGTTGTCCGTTAGCATAAGCAACAAATAGGGCTTTGGGTGAGGTATGCTATGTTATGCTGGACTAATTTAAGTGTGTACTGTGACGTTGATTTGTATATTTTGATACCAAACTACACAAGGTGGGTTGTTTTGGAAGGTACAGTTATGGCGTTTTGTTAAATGATTCTTGAAAAGTACCAATTGATGGCAATGTTATTTTGTATTTATATGTTAAAAGGGATCTCACGTGATTTATTGAGACTTGCTCAATAAATGATCCTTAATGTCAACAAGTAAATGGTGTCATCTGAGACTGACATTTATCATTTATTTTGCAGATGAGGTAAAACAACAACAACAAGAAAAACAAATATATATATATATATATATATATATATATATATCTCATCTCATTAGCTGTACCGCTTATCCTCAGTAGGGTCGCGGGGGTGCTGGAGCCCATCCCAGCAAGCAGTGGGCAGGGGACACCCTGAACTGGTTGCCAGACAATCGCAGGGCACACGGGGACAGTCAACTGACTCGCTCATTCACAGCTAGGGACGATTTGGACCAGCCAATTCACCTGATATGCATGTTTTTGGAATGTGGGAGGAAACCGGAGTGCCCGGAGGAAACCCACGCAAGCACGGGGAGAACATACAAACTCCTCACAGGAAGTCTGGACCAAAACCATATATATATCTCATCTCATCTCATTAGCCGTACCGCTTATCCTCATTAGGGTCGCGGGGGGGCTGGAGCCCATCCCAGCCATCTCCGGGCAGTGGGCAGGGGACACCCTGAACTGGTTGCCAGCCAATCGCAGGGCACACAGGGACAGACAACTCATTCGCTCATTCACACCTAGGGACAATTTGGACCGGCCAATTCACCTGAAATGCATGTTTTTGGAACGTGGGAGGAAACCGGAGTGCCCGGAGGAAACCCACGCAAGCACGGGGAGAACATACAAACTCCGCACAGCAAGTCTGGAGCTGGATTTGAACCCACGACAGGTTCCCATGACATGAACTGTGCCGCACAAGCGCTAACCACTGCGCCGCCGTGCTGCCTCCATATATATATATATATATATATATATATATATATATATATATATATCCATCGGTTAATGGGGACCAAAACCACCCGCGAGAAGTGAAAATCCGCAAAGTAGCGACGCCCCTTCAAAAATGCTTTTTTTTTTTTTGTTAAATTTTCTTATTTTATTATTATGAATTTTTTAGACCTGCGAAACTCTGAACCCGCGAACGTGGAACCGCATAGTAGCGAGGTCCCACTGTATATAAAACAAACGTGTAACACCCGCTGGAGCAAGACCATCCATCTGGGTCCCGTTACAAAGGCACAACAACCACTTCATCACTTGCTACTTAATAAAGTTTTTCTCATTCAGCATTAAAAAATAGTTCTTCCGTCTGTAATTTAAAGCTAAATCCATAGCATTCAGCATGAATCACAAACTGCCCAATCTTAAACGATGAAAAATAATGGTGCTGTTGCTGCAAAATGTTGTTTTATTCCAACATCTGAACAAAAATTAACGGTTTTAACGATTACAAGAAGAAAAACATCAACATGGAAGTCTACACTGAAACATTTCAATTGTAACAAGGGAAAACGGTTGATTATCACCTGCAAGCAAAGCAAGGGTGATGATACACTTTTTGTTTGGGATCTAACGCTGCATTCTAGGAAAGTTGGAAGTCAAAAGTTTTCCTACCTCCGACCAGGAAAATATCATTGGAATGACACTCGAGGTCGGGGGTCCTTTTTGCAAAATCGCAGAAAAAGTATGTTCCCGACTTGGAGTTGCTCCAATCAGACATAACTGGACAAAATGGCGACGCCCGTGAAAACACAAACGGTGAATAGTGAAACATTATTGACACAGTTATAAGAATATATTCATCTTTATCTGTTCATTATTAAATCAATGTAGTTATTTAACACAGCTTCACTAAACATAACATATTTGTAATGACTGTATGATGATTTGCTACTATCTCTTGCCATAAAGTGATCTAATCAACCATCTTTGCAAGTTACATTGAAAGGCTTTGAGGTCGTATATGGTACCATTCGAGTGGGATAAATCAAACTTTCCACTTTTCTGGAATATAGCACAAGTTAATAGATCTTTTTGGAGTTTAGACATGACCACCATCTTTCACAGGCAGTCAGGTAGGTTGCCTTAGATGTGAAAAATGTCAAAAAAAATGACTTTTGGTATTGTTGACTGCATTTTTTCTAAGGAAGAATTACACAATCCTAGGCCAGAACAAACTTGAATATCAACGCCATCTTTCCCAGGCAGTCAGGTTGGTTGCTCTCGGTATGAATAATGCCAAAAAAAGCGGACTCAGCACTTTTTGTTTTATTTATTCCAAGAAACACATCCCACTTTCCCAGACCAGAACGACATTGAATATCAGCACATATTTTACAGGCAGACAGGTAGCTTTACCCTAGACGTGAACAATGCCACATAAAACTGACTTGGCATTTTTAGTTTTGTAACTCAGTATTTTTCACAGAAACAGATTCCACTCTCCCAGGCCTGAAGTACATTGGATATCAACACAGAAAGACATGCCACTCTCCGAGGACCACAACAACATTGAATATTTGTTGTTACGGGCAGTGAGGTAGATTACCCTACAGAAAGAAAAATGAACCTTGAAAGTGAAATGATTTGATATGGCATGAGCCAAACCAAAGTAGGCAACACAGATTCGAAGTATTTGCTGAATATCAAGGCGTGTTTCAAACACGACTACATTAATATAGAGTTAATCTGAGATTAGTTTAACACGGACCCCTTAGTGCTTTTGACATATTCATGTGAAAAATATTTGCGCTCTTTTCATATCATGTTTTTAGTTTCCACATAAATATTTAATATCAGCAAACAAATGCAAAGTGCAGGCAAATAAAACACAAATAAAGTACAGTTTTTAATATTCTACTTTAATTTGTGGTACAAAAAAAGCACTTACCTCATGATTAATGGATTTAGATACAGTTATCACTTTAACCTGTGCTCTATCCAAATAGAAATTGAAAACCATAAAGAATCTTAGCAATATTATCACTTTAAAATCATGTGAAAAGTTGATGAAATCGTTTTGTCGAATTACTTAAAAATTCGTGTGGATTAGGGGCGGTTGAAACACGTTTTACTTAAAATTAATATATGAAATTGAAATAAAATACATATACGGAAACGCCATAGGCTAAAGAGGTGGATAATTCAATATTGACATATTTTGTTGTATATGAAAGCCACTAGGGGGTACATTGTGCATGTATTGATCTTTATGGCTAAAATAATTCATTACCTCATTACCTTAATCACATAGCTTTGGCGGAGCTCATCCTAGCTGTCTTCAGGCGATAGGCACACCCTGAATTTTAAAGGAAAATAACCCTCATCAATCGAAATGTGTTAAATGAAAACAATACTTCTAAGAAGCCTTACAAGAATAAAATGTGTTTAGATATTTCGACCTTATGGTAGAAAGTCAAAATTATAAAAATGATTAGAAAGAAAAAACACTCAAAACCCGCTTCTTTGCCTGTTATCATGTAAACTGTGGGGGGTGGGCAAACTACGGCCTGCGAGCCACATGCAACCCGAAAGCTTTTTTTAATCTGGTCCGCTGAACAAAATTGGTCAAACTATTATGACAACCTAAAATAAATAAAAAACTACTAACAAAAAAGCTTTTTTTCGGTGGCAGCTTTGTCTCTTAGTCCCTTTGTGTTTCTACTATAAAACCACTACCACAGAAATACCACAAAATTACTACAGAACAAACCTTTTATATTATTTTAGAAAAATGAAGGCGGAAAATACTATAGAAATACTACATTAATACTGTAATACAAAATACTATTACAGAAATAAAACGACAGTCATATTATAAACAGACAAACGAAATACTGCAAAAACACTCCTATGGAAATACTACAAAAGTACTACAAAAATACATCTACAGATATACTACTAAAATCTACAATCTAAATACTTCTACAGAAATAATACAAAATAATACCACTACAGTAATACTAAAATGCAACAATACTACAGGGAGATCTGGGCTTCCCTGCTAAAGCTGCTGCCCCCAAGACCTGACCCCGGTTAAGCGAAAGATAATAAATAGATGGATATAGTACCACAGAAATATTGCAACAAAAATACTAAAAAAAAGTACTCTTACAGTAATGCTGCAAAATCTTACAGATCTTCCGGTAGAACAAAAAACATTCATGTATAGAAATACTGTACTACAAAAATACTAAAGAGACACTACAAAAATGGCACTATGGAAATACGACAAAAAATAATACAAAAATATCAGTACTGTAATGTTACAAAGATACTACAGAAAAAATGCAACTGCAGAAATACTATAAAAATGCTACAGATTTACCACACAAATTCTACGATAGAAATTCTACAACAGGGGTCTCCACATTTTTCAAGCTGAGAGCTGCTTTTAATGCGTGCAAAGGGGCACCCACTTTGATATGTATTTTTCAATAATAACGTATGCCATTACTATATTATTACTGTTATTACACGGTAACTATTGGAAGTAGGGTTCAAACTCAGTCAAGCACTATAAAAACAGTTTTAGTAGAAAGTTTTAAGTTATTTAAAATGTTCTTGACTTGATCCTAAAACAGTTGTGCAGAAATAGTATTTTCTCTTCTTAAACTTTATTTTGCTGTTACATCATTTTCCATTGTACTGTTTACTTTATTTACACTTGACTTAATCTTCCATTTTCGCAAAATTATGGAAATTTGTTCAGTTCTCCTGTTGACTTGTTGGTTTTACCAATTTTGTCACGGTTTAGAATAGAATTATAGAATAGAATTTACTTTTATTGTCATTCTTTGTAACAATGCACACAGAACGAAATGTCGACACACCTGACCCGTACAGTTAAACTGTAGCGAGCCGATGCAGCCGCAGCCAAACAGGGCGCAGCCATTTTAGTCATTAGGTGACCAAACCCCCCAATTCCAACCCTTAATGCTGAGCGCCAAGCAGGGAGGCAATGAGTACCAATGTTGTAAGTCTTAGGTATGACTCGGCCGAGGCTTGAACCAGCGACCTCCTAGTCTCAGAGCGGGCGCCCTACCATCTAGGCCACCGAGCTGAAAATAGTTTAAAGTGCAATATCCCAGTTCCATATAGTTTTTATTTCAGATGTGAATACTTTATATAAGAGGTGAAAACTTTATATTTTTCTATTGATGATTCTTTATATTGTATATTTTGCCTTTTGACTGAAGTGTAACCGTAATCTCGTAGGAATACAAAGAAAATAAAGGGGATTCTGTTTCTGAAGATCACAATGACCCAATCATAGTAAATTATTTTCAGAGATGGTCCACGGGTACCTCAGCTGTTCTCAGGGGCTACCACCACTTTGGAGACCTCTGTTTTACAAAAATACTGTAGAAATATGACAGAATTACTACTAAGATATAAAACAAAAATACTGCAAAACATACAGTAATATTACAAAATAATACACAAATACGACAGCAGAAATGCTAGAAAAATACAAAAAAAAGCCAGAAAAAAAGAAAGAAGCAAAAAAAGGAAAAAAGGTAATAGAGAACCAAAAAAAGCCAGAAAAAAGTAACAGCTAGGAAAAAATAAACACAATGAGATTTTTTTTAAAAGGAATTTAAAAAAAGGAGAAAAAACGGGAAAAAAGGAAAAAGTTTGTGTTGCATTCAAATACTTTCCAATTGTATCAAATTAATCTTGTTGCCAACATTGTACTTCCACTAAAAAAATGTAATTAAATGCGTTTCTGTGTCGTGCAACCGACTAAATAAGCCCCCAAAAATGTTACTATTATACGACAAAAGATATCAGGAAAAAAAAGATATGGAAATCTTGTGAAAAAATTGTAAAAACAATGACGTTGGTAGGCCCTGCAACCTTTGCAATCGTACATTTGTCAATTCATATAATTTAAATAATTTTGCATTGCCCGGAAACTTAGCAAAATGTAACGTGATGTCAAGTTTTGGACATGTTTGATAACGATTTAGTTGCCACACTTGGGGTTGCTGTTGCTCACTGTTGATTCAAGCGTTTCTCATCGACTTTGTGTGAACGCTCAGAACCGTGGAAAATTAGAGGAAACATTGCTTGCACTACACAATACAGCAACATGTAGTGGTCAAATATCAGACAGTTCCCCTTTAACTCATTTAGTGCTATACATATGTGTTTTCAGAAGCATTGTCCGTCCCTGTGTGCCAAAACGTAATACTTAAATTCTTAATTTGAAATTTAAAAAAAAGTTCCTAAATCTTTGGTGTGGTTAATTAGTAAGTGCCAAGCCTTTGATAATGATTTTAGTATAATAAATCACCACTGGATGGCGGAATTGCGTTGAACATTCCTTTGTCCACTCATCGAGGAGTCCCACTTTTTCGTGTTGCTTTGCTTCCTCTATCAAACAATCGAGAGTGTGTGAGCAGCCCTCGAGTGGGGTTGCTGTTGCTCACTGTTGTTTCAAGCGTTGCTCACCAACTTTGTGTGACAACTTTGCCCACCGCTGATACAAACCATGCACGGCAAGGCTGAAACAAGCTTCAGATGTTAAAACTGGTGGCCAAAAGTTTGTCAACAAAAATATTGGTGTGGTTAAATCTTTGTGGACAATGACAATGTACATGCACATTGGAATGTAGAAATGGTGTCGTCATGCAAATCAAGGCACTGAGGAGTTTTGATGGCGATTTTGGGGTGGTTAATGATTTGATTTATGAAAAGGATTAAACTTTTAATGCAAGCTTACAAACACTTTCCTGATCCAAAAATACTAAAATTTTGTTATTCAATAATGGGCTACCCCTGCATGATACATTGCCTAGCAAAATTATCCTTATGACCACACAAGGAGAAAACTAATCTGAGAAGCAATCAAGAGGCCCTTGATTGCTTCGAACGACTTGTAGACATACACCGCTAAGATGAAACAATCTGTGCACAAGACAACTATTAGTCATAATCTGCATAAATCTGCCCTAGAATGGCAAGATAAAAAAAGTACCAAGAAAAGCTCTGTTTAGCGTTTGCAGGAAGCACAGATAACATGTGGAACTGGGTGCTCTGGTCACACGAGACTAAAATTTAACTATTTGGGCTGAATGCACAGCGTTATGTTTGACGTAATAGTAACAGTGGACATTACTCAAACAGCATCCCCACTGTCAAACATGGCGGTGGCAGCATCATGCCCTTGGGTTGATTTTCTTTTGCAAAGACTGGAGATAGTTAGAGTTAATGGCAAGATGGATGGAGCCATATGCAAAGAGAATCTGGCAGAAAATCTGTTAGATTTTGCAAGAGACCTGAGAACGGGATGCAGGTTCACCTTTCAACAGGACAATGACTCTAAACATAATGCAAATTATAACACTTACAATATAAAGGTGTTAGAATGGGCAAACCAAAGTCCAGGCCTCAATCTTATAGATCATGTGTGGAAAGATCTGAAATAATTCTGTGCACACATACCTCAAATTAGCACCAGACCTTTAGGGACTTGAGCTGTTTTGTAAGGAAGAATGGGCAAATATTTCTGTTTCAAGATGTGCAAAACTTACCCAAAAAGACTTGTGGCTGTGGTCGCACTAAATGGATATTGTAAAAATTAGCAACTAGAATGAGGCTTACTTTTCAATTTTTGATTTGTTACCACCATAAAAAATGTTGAATACATTTGGTTTCTTTTCATGATTGTGTCTCAAATTTGTTTATTCTTAGAAATATATTTGAGACTTTTTTTTACTTATAAGTTTGAAGCCTGAAAGATGTCAATATGTAAAAAAGTTCTTTTTTGGGGGGGCAAGAAACTGTTAGTTTCTGATCGAAATGGTGCAGGGATATTTAAATGGGTTTGTACATAACTATGAGAAGGGGATTTTCCTAAAACAATATTGCTGTATGCTGGATGCAAATCGTTTTTTCTAAGTTTGCGTAATCAATAACATTAGTGTTCCTCCTTCAACAACTACTTCTTTGAACATGCATACATATGACAAACAGAATAAGGTATAAAAGCTAGCCAGTGCCAAACCATTCCACACTTCATCTGTCAAGATGGTCTCCAAAAATGTGGTCGCAGTTTTTCGTGAGTATAAAGGCAAATAGCGGAGTTATATTTGATATACTTCAAATATCAAAGCATGTGTTTTCTCTATCCTGCAGTTGGAGTTGCAGTACTTTATTTGACATCAGATGCAGGTAATGGCTTTTACACAAAACCTCCACAATAACACTCTGCTAATACTGTAACTCTATTGATATTTTAGCAGAGGCAACGTGCTTTGATCTGTGGAGATCAAATGAAGGTAATGGTTGCTATTAAACATCCACAATGGTAGAACATCCTGCAACTAACTCAAGTGTCCATTCAGTGCAGACATTCTACGATGTGGCATGCCCAAGGGTTCAGCCTGAGCTTCAGTGCCGTACGTATTACCCGCCATTACAATGTTTCCACACTAACTGCTACAGCATTTGCATGTTGCTTTGTGGAATGTAGCTGAAGGAACCAGGATCATCGTCATGGCTGTAGACTACGGTTTGAAGGAAAATGCTGACTGTTCTGATCGGAGTAAGCCGGCAATTGTTTCCCAGGAGAAGGGCCTTCATCCGTTCTTTGCCTTCTGGATGAAATCTGTGTAAGGCCATTTGAAATAACGATAGGCACACTCCTACTTCAAAATGATGTTATTACTATTCCAACAGCTGTGACAAGGAAAAGAGGTGCCGACTGCCACCAGCCAGCAACTTCATGTTCATTCAAAATTGGTCAACTGACAACTTCCTTCAAATCTCCTACATTTGTGAACCAGAAATGGAAGGTACGAGTCTAGAAGAGCTTTCACTGGTATGAAGGAAGTCAACAAATTCTGGCCATTTGCAGCCTGTCATCTGTTATCAGCAGCGTACAAAATATTCTAAAAATCAATTCTAGAAAATGCCCCTCTGAAGGATTACATAAAATATAAAAGAATCTCTGAACTTGTGAGTTTGTCAGCTATTAGGTCGGTTAATTTAACGGATGCAAGAGTGTGTCCTCGTTATAAATGTAAATGGCAAAGGATGGTTGGGAACAATTTTCCCTCTAATTTTCCACGGGTCTGAGCGTTCACACAAAGTCTGTGAGCAACGCTTGAAACAACAGTGAGCAACAGCAATTCCAAGTGTGGCAACCAAGTCATTATCAAACATGTCCAAAACTTGACATCACGTTACATTTTGCTGATTTTCTGGCAATGCAAATTTTTTTTTCACTTTTGAATGAATTGACTAATGTATTATTGCAAAGGTTGTACGGCCTACAAACGTCATTTGTTTTTACAACAATTCTTTCACAAGATTTCCATTTCTTTTTTTTTTCCTGGTATCTTTTGTCGAATAATACTAACATTTTTGGGGGCTTATTTAGTCGGTTGCACGATACACAACTGTATTTAATCACATTTTTTAGCGGAAGTACAACGTTGGCAACAAGATTAACTTGATATAATTGGAAACTATTTGAATGCAACACAAACTTTTTGTTCTCTATTTACTTTTTTCCTTTGTTTATTTCTTTTCTTTTTTCTGAATTCGTCCTTCTTTTTTCTCTTCCTTCTGTTTCTTTTTTTCTCAGCTTTTCACAACTTTTTCATTTTGATATTTTTTTCTTTTTTGTTCCATTCCCCCTTCCTTTAAGTCATTTTGTGCATAATTTTTTATAATATTTGGTCATATATGGATGAAAGAAGCAAAAACAACCTGAAAAGCCGTTCAGGACCCGAAAGAGCTAGTTCCTTTTATTGAGCCGAGCCGAAGAAGCCGGTTCTCGAAAAACTCTAAAAAGTCACACAGCTTAGAGGGAACATTGCGCTGGATAGATTTTCTTGTGCGCTGAGAATGTGCGGGCAGTGCACGATTGCACACACGCGCAGCTTAGAGGGAACACTGGTTAGGAATGACTGATATCAACGCACATGATGCATAGGGGATAAACCAATGTATGCTGTCGGGCCTGCTGATGAAGGGTTGCATGACACAGCAATGTACCCCCTTGTTTTGCTGTGGGATTAATGTTTGGTGTCAGGTTGGGAAGAGCAAAGGTGAAGGAATGTTTGGTGAATGTCAGTGTGTTCTTAACTTAAGCCACCTCCCACTAGGGGAATATGGCTTTGTTACATAAATAGATGGATGGATACATATAGATAGATAGATGGATGGATAAAAAAGGTGAAAAACCAAAACTTATTGGTGGCAGGGTATTAGAATCAAATTAATGCCATTGACATAATTTCCTTCACTCCCTGATTTCTTTCAATCTATTTGGTGGTAACGAACTGTTCCATACCATAAACAATAGCTTGTTTATGCAGCGGTATAAACCGACATTGTATACAGAGTGATGTGCCCATAACAAATCCTCCCGCAGGTCCAAAACAATAGAACACAAAATGAAGATACGTCAACAACAACAAAAATGAAAACCAATTCAAATGAATAATATTTTGAGACCAAATTATGTTATTGCATTTTAGTTTTTAACGAAAAGCCTTCTTAAATTGCTACAGTTTGGAGTTTTGTTACCCAAAATAATTTGATGATGCTATGAAACATTTATTTCTTCTGTTTTCTTTTTTTTAATATTTAGTGAGACTCTCATAGGCCAAAGTAAAATGTGGTCCACACACATATTGTGCCTTGGGAAGAAAACATGTAGAAACTGCTCTTTCTTTTAAACGTTTAATAATTCTATAGGTATGAAGTCAGAAATCATCTGCGACGGACAATCTGGCACTCTCAAATGTGGTGAGTAACTATACCATTCCTGATATCACTTGCACATCTTTTTTTTTATGCTGTCGAATCTATTAAGTAATGCTCAATTTGAGGAACACATGTCAACTTCAGATGCTGGAAACGTGTTCATCCTGAAAGCAAAGTATGGCCGATTTGACGAGAACACATGCACATCAACACCCTCAAGAATGACATTCTGCAACAATATGAGGGCTGTAACTCAAGTTAT